>NW_024038880.1:435000-577500 GCF_016077235.1 Cyprinodon tularosa | reverse complement strand
GAAATGATGGATGGAGGGAATGGAGGGATGGAGGGAAATGGATGGATGAAGGGTTTGGATGATGGAGGGATGGAAGGAAATGAGGGAAAGGATGGTTTGGAAAGATGGAGGGAAATGGAATGAGGGATGGAGGGGATGAGGGATGGGGGAAAAGGGAATGGGGGAAGGGAGGAGGGTGAGGGAAAGGATGGAAGGAGGGAATGGATGGATGATGGAGGAAGGGAATTGGATGGGGGAAAAGGGCGAGGGGAAGGGTGGAAATATGGAAAGGGAGGGAAGGATATGGTTTGGTGAGGGAAAGGTAAAGGAAGGGATGGGGGAAAGATGGAGGGGATGGATGATGGAGGGAAAGGGAGGATGTTTGGAGGGAGGGGGTGAGGAGGGAAGGTAGGAAATTAAATTTGAGGGTTGGGATGAAAGGATGGGATGGAAGGATATTTAGGGATGGGATGGAGGGATGGATAAGGAGGGAAAGGAGGGAATGATGGAGGGAGGATGAGGGATGGTTTTCTGAGACTGCAGAAGTTTAATTTTGGCCCAAATGGAGAAAAAGTTTAAAGAAAAAAATGTCAAAATTCTGACTTTTTTCTACGAAATCTGACTTAAATTCTTAATTACTATTTCATTAAAGGAGGAGCAAAAAGCAAATAAAAAATTTAAGTAAAATTCAAAATTTTTGAAAAAAAAAAAATGAAATTCTGAGATTAAAAAGGTTTTGAAAACAGATTTTCATTCAAAATTCCGAGCCCTAAATTTAAGAGCTGTAAAAAAAACCCCTCAAAATTTCCCAAAGTTTGGGGTTTCAGTTTTTTTTTTGAGATAAATTTCCAAAGAATTCTAAAACAAAAAAAAAAACAAAAAACAGCCAGAATTAATGGATGAAGTTAAATCCAAACATCTGAGAGAAAAAAAGTCAGAATTCTGACATTAATGTCAGGATTTTGTATAATTCAGTTTATTCAAAATAATTCAGTTTAGAGTCTGAATTCTAAGTTTTACTATTCAGAATTCTGACATTTGTAGAACTAGTCTATTTTTCCACAGTAACCTTAATCCTCTTGCTTATATTTTAGGTAGATCATTAAATTTGAATTATATTTATTAAGAAACAATGAAATATCCAGTGCTGTTTTTTTTCTAAATAGAACTAATCCTGAATGTGTTTCTGTAGTTGAACCGACATCTCAGTGCTCTAGATTCATGGATCTCTAAGCAGCTTTAGTGCCTTGCCCAAACACACACTGACATTAAGAAGCTGGAAATTGATCCTGCAACTGTTGGATGTGAAAAAGGCTGATATGAAACATTGAAGAATTGAATTGAATCATGACTCTTAATTTTTCCTGCTTGAAGGCGTCCAGGAGGCCCATCTCAGAGGCGCTCCGGCGTGTTGCGGTAGAGGGAAGGCCCCTGCCTTTACCCAGCCCTGTTAGTAAAACAGTTCAGATCCTGAGCTCCTGATTGGATGAGGAGAGCCTCGCTGTGGGAGCCTCGCGGTGGGAGCCTCGAGCCGTTCCTGATTGAAAAGAATGTCCAGTAAAAACAGGCGAAACGCTCCGATGCCCGCAGCTCTGACCTCTTCCCGCTGGGTTTTACAGGAGTTTTTCTTCTGCAAACATCAGAGGCCCAACTGTCGGAGCAGAGTTAGTAAAAACAAGGAGCAAACATCTAAACTTCAGAACAGCTTCAGGCCAAATATTTAGCCAGTGTGGGATGCTGATGGGACACTGGAGGGTTGAGAAAATTCCAAAACGCCAGTCTGCATGTTGGCTTTCTCTGCATCATGAACTATTTTCTTTGTCTGCATGTGTTTGTCAGTCCGTCCATCATCGTGATGCTGCTGCTCTCCCTGCAGATTCCCCGTCGGCTCCGTGTTTGCAGCGGTTTGCGGTCTGAGCTGCCTTCCCTGACTGATCTCGTTATTGAATGTTTGTTCTCTGGGTTTTATTAAAGCCTCAGATCCGTTTGACATCATCGCTCTGTTTACATAATCATAAATGGTTTCTGTCAAACATCAGGTGGTTTTCTCTGTGCTTGGATTTCTGTGAAGCAAACATGTTCTTATGCAGGGAATTTTATAGTAAATCACTGTAATGAGATGAGCAATATTTAACCATTAAAGTTGGTCTGTTATTGTTCGCTGATGGAAACCTCTGATTTCTGCTCACATACCAGATGTCTGAGAGGGAAACAGGCTTTTCTACCAGCCGCCCATTTAGTTCCCACTCTGCTCTTCATGTGTTCGGCTTTTATTGGCAATAAGATCAGAAACAATCATTTTGTTCCTCAGTTTCCTCTCAGCTGTCGGACATTTTGATCTGGTTAGCTTTAAAAATGTCAAATCTAGAATCATTATTCGTTAGTTATAGTGAGCATCAGAGTATCAGTCTGGACTGATTCAGGTTAGCTTTTATGGCCTGTTATCATGCAGTCATATTTTATATGCTGATGATATTTAGTTTATGAAGTCAGAGGTCACCAGAGGATTTATAGAAATATAAAGTAATAATATTTATTTCATAATTTATTTAAGGATCTGACCCAAAATGCAGAGAACCACTCAGAGAGCAAGGCAAAGGTTTAACAGGTTTATTGTGGGAAGGGTAGAGGGGGTTGGATCTGGAACTCAGAGAGCTGGTGAACAGGTACTAGAAAGTCTGGAGAGGAGATCACAATGATTAGTTCAGGGACCATGGGAATCTTGGATGCCAAAAGAATTAATGCTAGTGAGGGACTCACGTTTGGGGGGGTTCTTCTCTCGCTTCGAATCCAGTCAGGGTGGGTTGATCTAGTGAAGAGGGAACTACGTAGGATCCAGAGGAGCAATGGAGCGGACCGTCACTTGGATTTCCGTAAGAACTTGAACGGCACATGTGGAGGTTTTTCCCCTGCTCAGTGTGAACACAGATAATCCTTCCAGAGGGCAGAAGGCCAAACATCCAGTATACAGGAAGATATCCTGCCAAAGGCAAAGACAAAAACAGTGTTAATCTCAGAGAAACAAAACTCAGATTAGACTCAGCTAAACTCAGCTTGGCTAGAGTACCCAAAACTGGCAAACACACTAGCATTGAGGTAGTGACAGTCCACTGCTTAAATACTCCTCCAGATAATGAACCAATGAGTCGCAGGTGTGCAGGAGGGCCAACGAGGACAGGGCGCCACCTGGTGGTGGAGGGAGAGACAGACACAAAACAACAGACCACACAAACTGGATTCCTGACAATTAAGTCTATGAGATGAACTTTGTGAAATCGTCTTAATAATACAATATAAAGGTTCATTTTGAGTGCAAGAGGATAAAAAGTAATATTATCAGATTAAAGTTGTACAGTTGCAGCCATTCAAAATGGCCGAATGGCAGCCCACCTCCCTGCAGCCAAATGCCCTCCAACTTCCAGCCACTGGCCTTCTCCTGGGCGTGCAGATTTTTTACTCTGACTCCATCCTTTCACGGAATAACAGGGTCTGACCAGGAAATTACGCTTCTCTTTAGACCCATAAATCATTACGGCTAGAATATTTTAAATATTTTAAAAAGGAATTGTAGGGGACCAGCCAATGGCCCATCAAGGAAAGTGGGGAAATTTTAAATGTCTACTACTGTAACTATTTGAATTAATTGATAAAAAATTGAACTTTATGATAAAATAGTCATTATTACAGATTATTCTAGATTACTAGATTATTCTAAAACAGTGGATCCCAAACATTTCAGCCACTGAGCCTAAAATAACAAAGCAATGAACTGTTGACCTCCTAAAATATAAACTAATTACTTCACATTATATTTATTTATGGTTGAACATATGTGAAGATATTCAGTTTAAAAAAAAAGCACTTTTAAAATACATTTTATGATGAAATTTATCCTATTAAATTATTTTTTATATGATTTAACATTTAGTTAATTCTGCAATTAACATTGCATTATTATAGTTAATATTTAAATCATGTATTAGATAAATAATAAAAAATAAATGAGCATAAAACAAATAAATGCTAGTTTTAATAATAATAATATTAATAATAATAATTTTAATAATAATAATATATCATAATTTCATGCTATATTTATCACACTAATAGGTCATTATATATTTTGATATTTTGTCCCTCCATAGGCCTCAGAAATCACATCAATCAATCACCCCTCCCCCCATGTCTTTGGTCCTGACCACCAGTTTAGGAGCCCCTGGTGTAGCAGGCTGCACACAGCTAACATGTTAATGTGTGTGTTAATCCAGGCCTAATTTTACTCCCGGCTGCAGGTCTGTTTTTGGCTCAGAGTTGAGATCATTTCGCAGTGTGAGGCTGTTTATTGGGGCGCAGTGCGCTGGCCTTCAAACACCCTGAAAGAGGTAACTGGAGCCACTGAGAACTGTAAAAAAATGTCTGTGAACAACCAGGAGTGGAGAAAAAGTACACTTGTGAAAACATTTTGATAGATGGCTCCATCCTGAAGCCGCTGCGTAAAAACCGTCCACTTCATTCCAGTCGGAGGTGGAAAAATGATCCTGATCAACTCGGAGTTTCTGCTGCCAGGTTCAGGCTTTTGGATCAGATGTGTCACATGATTCTTTTTAAACTGAGTAAAAAGCCTTGGCAGGAAACATGGAGCCGCCGCTGCTGGAAGATGTTTAGACAGCTTAATGTCGACATAAAAAAAAATAATAATAATAATAATTAAAAATACGTCACAGGACTATTTCATCTACCAGCCAAACAAGACACATGTCATCTCAGGTCACTTTCCAGATCATCCAATCAGATTGATTCAAAGTTTTCTATCTAAGGAAAACCCGCTGATTGCATCGACTCATTGACTCTTCAGCAATCCCTCTCACTAAGCATGCTTGTAGCGACAGTGGAGAGGAAAAACTAAATTTTAACAGGAAGAACCAGCAGAACCAGGCTCAGTGTGAGCGGCCATCTGCTGAGGCCCACTGGATTTCAGTTTTCTGTGGTTCGGATCGAATCCGGTCCCGTTCCTCGCTCTGCCAGACTTCCCTTTCCGCCCGTTAACCACGCCACATTCCAGAACAAATACCAGAGTTTCCACCAGGATAATGTATATATGTAGCCTCTTCATTAACCAGCAGCTGGATGTTTCCTGAAACTTTCGGGTGGTTCTGTCAGAGCCATGGACAAAATTTTGATTTCAGAAGTGGGGGTGGGCGGACACAACCTGACTCCGCCAGATGGATTTGCTCCGCATATCCATCTGGAAACCTTCCGTTGAAGTAATTTTGGGAAGTAGTAACAGCCAGGCTACTCTGGCCGAAACCAGTCGGGAGAAGAGCAAAAATATCTTTTCCTCTGAGAAAAGCCTCCAGAGCAGTGTTTTGCTCTTCTTTCAGTGAAGAAATACTCTGTAATTCCGATAAAACTTGCTCGATAGCCACGCTAACGCTAGTTTCATCGGCTGAAGCCGCCATGTTCTTTAGACTGAACTGTCGCGCTTCTCGTTGCGTCACACCTCAACCCGCCTCAAAGCCAACGCTGAGTGGACGTTCGTTTGGTGAACGGCTCCAAATTTTCTTCAACGGAGAGTCTCCAGACTGATCTGCGAGTGAAACCTTGAAAAAAATACATGTCCCCCCCTAGCCTCGTGAGACCATCCTGATCTCACGAGGCTAGGGGGGGACGTGTATTTTTTTTAATATAACTAACTTCAGCGTATTTGACCGTCCAATCACAGACGATCAGTGGCACATCAGATGTTTGCAAAGTGAGCTTCTCATGAGTGACAGCAGTGACAGCCAATCAAACAAGGAAACATGGAGGTCTAATCAGGAACTTGTGGGCGGTCTATCCTCAGGGAAGCGGGCTTTAGCTTGAGCTGCGGTTTTCCACTTGGTCCTAGTGCTCGAAGGCTGTCTGTGTACTGTAGCCTAACGTTGCTTTTGGACAGTTAAAGGTGCAGGGCACCAAAACAGACATTTGAAAAAGTGCAGGGGACATGCCCCCCCCCCCAAAGATTTCGTCCATGGTCGTAGCTTCACCTGCTGGGATGAGCTCCAGTTGAGTTGAGGCGAGTATAACAACATTATGAGTAGATTATTAAAAAAAAATCTCACACTTGAGAAATTAATTCTCTTCATTGAACCCATCCCCCTGGGGAGCAGTGGGCTGCCATTGTGTGGCGCCCGGAGAGCAGTGTGGGGTTAAGGGTCTTGCTCAGGTCTATGGGGATTGAACCGAGTACTTGTACCCTTCTTAGAGCACAAGCGCACTGCTCTAACCACTAGGCCAAAACAGCAACAAGTGTTGTTGGTTTGTTTTGTTTCATTTATATTAATAGTATCTGAAAAATGATGCTGCATAAAATGTAAGCGTCTAAAACAGGAAAGCAAACCATCCCAAGCATCCATCAACCAGATCTGTAGAGGCTGAGATGCTTTTTTACACCCTGAAGGACCTCACCTCTGTGAATAAAACAAACGCTCTGTAGAAACAAATCACCCTAAAAGCTGAAGTGAAAACCGCAGAGTGTTTCCAGTACAGTTAAACAGCTGGTGAAGGGTGGGATGAGGCAAGCAAAGCAAACATTATCTATCTCGTGCTTCTCAGCACACCCATCTGTGAAAAGAAAAGAAAGAGAAACGTAGGAAAGCAAACAGCAGAGAGGGAATGGTGCTGAACACGGAGAAGAAGACGCCTCAGGAGACATCACAGAAAAAAAGACTTTCATTAAAAACGTTGGATAATGTTGGAAAACCAACATTATGTAACGACTCTTCATCCTTTGTTCGAAGCGTTTTGGTGGTGATGGTGGTGGTGGGGGGGGGGGTCTTTCTGCTTTTACTGAACTTGGAGAACAGTTAAAGAGATGTTTCCTTATTTCCTTTAGTTGAATCCTCCCTATTCTGACAAAAAATAAGTCTCGCACAGCTTAGTACGAATTAATCAAACCCTCAGATACTTTGATTTTACCAACATTTTTCATCTCCATAGAAATAGTCTCGTGGAGAGACCTTGTCATAGTCAGAACCCAAAGACATTCTGTGATGGAGAGTCTATTAGGTGATGGCACTTTGGCCTCAGAGCCTCAAACTTCGTATTAATAAAGATCATTTTGATAAATAAAGTAAAGATGACTATAGGACTGAAGGAGATCCAGAAATAACCTGAATAACTTGTTAATGGCTAAACTACTGAGCTGTTTTCGAGCTCTTTACGTGGGAAGTTCACCTTGATGGTTAGCTTGGACTGACAGAGCACAGTAATCATCTGTCTGTACCAAGGAAGATAATATTTAAACAGACAATATTAGACAATGACGGTGAGGATCACAGTGGCGCCACCAAGGGGTGGCCAGTGCAATGCCCTGACCCCACTCGCCAGGGTAAATGGTAGTAGCATCAGTTTAGCATTTGATCCCATTATGCACAACCAGCGACGTAACAATAAAAATTACACATAAACCATGATATGAGTCATTGTTTACTTAAACCTTAACGATTTCTACAGGCAGGTTTACCACTATAGTAGATTCAAACCCTGAAATTATGGCTTTTAGTTTCAGTGGATTTTTAGTGGCCCCATCTGCCCCCCCAATGAAACATTTCTGGAAGCGACACTGGAGGATAACAATACCCCTGTCCTGTGGATGGTGGTTTTAGTGGGTTTTTGTACCCTTGTGGGTGGTTAGAGGGTAGTGGACCATCTGTTCTGGGATTAGTATAAATAGGATGTCAATGAGTGGGATTACCCCTTGACTTGGAGTGCTTGGTGTAAGTGCATGGTGGTACCCTTGTCTTATGGGTTGTTTTTGTCATTCTGAAGTGGTTCCCCTCTACTGTGGCTGGTTGACTTAGGTGAGGGGGTTGGGGTTAGTGAATGGTGGTGTTAGTGGGGTCTTGTACCCTTGTGAGTGGTTCACGTTAGAGGGTTGTTTTCCCATGCCCCATCAGTAGTTGGTTTTAGTGGGTGATTCTGTCCTTATCCTGTCTGGTTGGTTTTAGTAGCTAGTGGTTCCCCCTGTTCTTTGGGTGGTTGGTGTTAGTGAGTGGTTGATTCCATGCCCTGTTGGTGGTTGGATGGTACTAGGTTTGGCCCCATTGTGGGGGGATTTTGTTAGTGGGTAGTGGATCCTATAATTAGTGTAGATAGGTGGTTGGTGTTGGTGAGCTGTTGTGTCCTTATCTCTCGGGTGGTTGGTGTTAGTGGGTGGTGGTACCCTTGTCTTATTGGTTGTTTTTGTTGGTTGGTTGCTTTAAGAAGGTGGTTGGGGTTTGTGGATGGTGTTGGTTGCTTTAAGAAGGTGGTTGGGGTTTGTGAATGGTGTTGGGTTTTTTACCCTTGTGGATGGTTTGGGTTAGAGGTTAGTTTTACTCCTGTTTGTTTTTGGTGTTAGCTGGTGGTCCTTCCCTTATCCTGTGGGTGGTTGGTGTTAGTGGCTAGTGAATCCCCTGTCCTATGGGGGATTATTATAAGTACTGGTTGGTATCGGTGAGTTGTTTCCTAGTCTTATGGGTTGTTTTTGTCATTCTGAAGTGGTTCCCCTGTCCTGTGGCTGGTTGGTTTAGGTGAGTGAATGGTGGCTGTTAGTGGGGTTTTGTACCCTTGTGAGTGGTTCACATTAGAGGTTTGTTTTCCCATGTCGCATGAGTAGTTGGTTTTAGTGGGTGGTTCTGTCCCTATCCTGTGTGGGGTTGGTTTTAGTAGCTAGTGGTTCCCCCTGTTCTTTGGGTGGTTGGTGTTGGTGAGTGGTTGATTCCCTGCCCTGTTGGTGGTTGGATGGTACTAGGTTTGGCCCCATTGTGGGGGGATTTTGTTAGTGGGTAGTGGATCCTATGATTAGTGTAAATAAGTGGTTGGTGTTGGTGAGTTGTTGCGTCCTTGTCTTTCGGGTGGTTGGTGTCAGTGGGTGGTGGCACCCATGTCTTATGGGTTGTTTTTGTTGGTTGGTTGCTTTAACAAGGTGGTTGGTGTTTGTGGATGTTGGCGGTTAGTTGGGTTTTGTACCCTTGTGGGTGGTTTGGGTTAGAGGTTAGTTTTTCTCCTGTTGGTTTTTGGTGCGAGCTGGTGGTCGTTCCCTCATGCTGTGGGTGGTTGGTGTTAGTGGGTAGTGAATCCCCTGTGTTATGGGGGATTAGTATAAGTAGATGGTTGGTGTTGGTGAGTTGTTTCCCTGTCTTATGGGTTGTTTTTGTTGGTTGGTTGCTTTAAGAAGGTGGTTGGGATTAGTGCGCGGTGGTGGTTAGTTGGGTTGTGTGAGTGGTTTGGGTTAGAGGTTAGTTTTTCTCCTGTTGGTTTTTGGTGTTAGCTGGTAGTGAATTCCCTGTCCTATGGGGGATTAGTATGAATACTGGTTGGTGTCTGTGAGTTTTTTCCTTGTCTTATGGGTTGTTTTTGTCATTCTTAAGTGGTTTGCATGTCCTGTAGTTGGTTGGTTTAAGTGAGTGATTGGGTTAGAGGACGGTGGCGTTTAGTTGGCTTTGTGCTAGAAGGTTAGTTTTTCCCATGTCCAGTTGGTGGTCGTTCCCTCATCCTGTGGGTGGTTGGTTTAGATGTGTCACCCTCTGGTGCCTCTGCTGCTTCCAGAAGAAAAACACTTTTCAGTGTTGATGCTGAGCTGCATCAGTGTCGGTTATCCAAATATTATCCGCTCCTTTGGACAATTATTACCCTTCTGATTTATGAGTGGGCTCAACGACCTGCTGAAAGCACAGTTTCAGACGGTGAAGTGGCTCTGACTCCATGTGGAGCCTGACTGTTGCTCTTGGGCATGACAGCAGTGGCAGTGATGGCAGCAGAGTTTATAAGGCTAACTGCTGAAAAATGAACATCTCAGTGACACGCTGTGTTTGAGGAGTGAATACCAGCATGTCAGACAGAAAGAATGAGCCACTTTGTGGCTTTATTTTGGGTTTGTTGATCGTTCGTTTTATTGCTGCACACAACCCAGAATAGCTCTTCAGATATGGGAATTTTAGTGTTTAAAAGAAATGGACTGAAACTGAGAGTATGTGTGAACTTTGTGAGTTACCTCACACGTAGACAAAGACATTGTAAAGAAGAGGATTTAAAGATTATGAAGCAGGATTTCAAACGTGGCGAGCAGATCCTGAAATTCTTCACATTTAATGGAAAGACGGGAATTGTTGATTGTTGGATGGGAAATTTGATGCTAAACCCACAGCTAGAAAGAAGCAGTTTAAAGCTGTTAATTTGCATTAAGGTGCTGATTGGAGATTTAAAATTTAGAGGTAAATGCGTAACATTGGAAAATACATTTATATAGGAATTGAAAAAATATTGTTGAAGAAATAGACTTAAAATTAAACATCAAACTTTAAGATTCATTTGGCCTTGCTGTTGTGATTGGCAAATTGAACATGATCTGAAAAAATAAACCTTCTTTATGTTTTATGACTTTATAAACCTCTAATAATATTTTTAGCTCTAACGGAGTAGAAAAGTGAGGTTTTTTTTTAAGCAGGGTTGATTCCTGAACGTACTCGCTGTGGTTAGCGAGAGCCTGAACGTTGCACACAGACAAACAAAAGAGGAGCCCAGACGCTGTCATTTTGTGAACATTTTATCCACAGGACCAGTTTTCTGCCGTTCAGAGGGACATTTATTGTGTTCAGGTGTAGATAGCCTGAAAATGAACATGAGTTATTTTATTTCTGCCTTCTCTGGCTTTGAGATTGAATATTTCACTCCAAGGCTTTCAGGCTCTCTGCTCTAACTAAGGGTGCCTCTAGACAGGGTGTTGAAAACATACTTCAATTTCCTCTGATGATATGTTTTGATGGAGGAGGCTAGAACAGGACCAATATTTTAGCTTTAGAAGTAAGTCATAAAAATACAGGATTAGTTTTCATCTGTTCGATCAGGGCGCAGCAGCCTGAGCTTATGGCTCACTTGATATAGTAAACGATGCATTCTTAGTATTCTTTATCTTCTTATACTTTATGTTTCCCCATTAAAAAACACTGCCCCCTCCTGGTGTATAAATGCTGCACCTTCTGGTTCTGTTTCCGGTCCCTTTCCACATTAACTCATAGATACAGACAATTTTGTCTTCTTTTATTTACATTTAAAGTTTTTTTTTTTCAAGATATAGATTCTATAAATTGAATGTGTTGACTGAATTTTAGAATGTTTAGCATCACTTCCTGTTGTAGAAGAAAACAATAACAGAATGTAATTAAATGACTGATTAAACTTTAGATATGAGCTAAAGATGTTTAAATTGATAACTGGTGATGAAAATATCCCAAAAAATAAATCGCATTGTGTGAATCTTTAGCCTAGTTCTGACATTTGCTGTGGGCGGTACATTGTGTTTAGTGCAAAAATCAGCTGGGTCAGAATTTTTATCATTGATAATTTTTAAATTATAATCTGTTACTTTAAACAGGATTAATCGCTGAATTGAAATGAGGCGTTTATGCGTCCATGTTATACATCGACTTTTTAAATGAAATAGAAAAATATATATAAAATTTTAAAATCTAAATTGTTTTTTGAAGTAGAGAACAACAATCGTTCAGTTTGGTTTATAGATAATTTCCTGATTCCCATATTTTCTCAAACCCCTGAACTGAGCGTTTGTTATTTTCTTTCTTTTTTCTGTCTTAATGTTGGCAGTGGGCTTTAGGCTGCCCTGCAAGGCTTTAAACCTGGGTTTAACCGGAGACTAAGCCATTCTCCAGCACATATCAAGGTGCTCATTTCCCAGATTTATTGTTGATTCTGTTCATGGTGGAGAATCCTGCTTCACAGCAGCAGGTTGAGCCAAACATCCTCTAAATGTGCAGGGTCATCTTTGAGCACGCCATTTCACTTTTCTTTCACCAGTTCACCGCAGTTCTTCCAGCAGTCCACACTTTCTCTGCTCTCTTTTTCTCATGGTCTTCTCCTTCTTTCCCATCGCCCGGCTTGCCACAGGTTTGCCTGCTGTGTCTAAAAGTAGCAGCAGCAGCAACCCAGACTGACAGCTCATTGGCTCATTTGGATCACGTGCAGCCTGGAGCCGGACGCTCCCCAGGGCTTTACCGTATTAACAGGAGAAGAGGCGCAAGGGAAATTAGACACTGTCGACAGACAACATGTGGTGATTTATAAATGTTTTAAATCAGGTTGGGTCCAGATCCAGACCTCTGGCCTAGTGGTTTGAGCAGTGCGCTTTTGCTCCGAGAAGGTTGCAAGTACCTGGTTGATCCCCACAGTCTCCACTCTGGGTCCCTGAGCAAGACCGTTAACCCCGCACTGCTCCCCTGGTGCAGCACAATGGCAGCCCGCTGCTTCCCAAGGAGATGGTTTAAATGCAGAGAGTAATTTTCCAAATTGTGGGACGACAAATGGATTTACATTACATTTTAACTTTTACATTTACTGCTCTTCTAATGCTGCCCCCTGCTGGCACAACATATGTATTGCATAGAATTAGCAGTGTTTTGATATGCTTTCAAAATAAACTGGACTGGACTTGCATCACTGAGGCTCTGGATCAGAAAGGTCAGAGCAGACTCTTCCTGCTGAGAAGACTGTTGGACAGCAGGGGGTGCTCCTAAAGACCTTCTCTGACTCTATTTTGGCATCAACCATCTTCTATGGAGCTGTCTGTTGGAGCAGTGGCTAATGGTCGACATGACCATGTGGGACCATTTTCGCTATAATCTTTTTGCTGCTATAACCAGAATTTTTTCATTGAGGGACAATAATTCTATTCTATTCTTTTCTATTCTAAATGGAATAAAAAAACAGCTTTTTCTGAACCACATGTCACCTCAATCAGGCAAAAATCCTTCACACTCATGTGAGTCTGTATTATAGCCTGGAGGAGTTAGCGATGTCTCCCTGTGCAGGCATGAGTGTCCCCATGTAATTATGGTACTAAAATTCTTATTTCTATCTTAAACTCACTAAAGAATACTAATACGAATCTTTAAGAAATGTTTTTTGACTTTTGTGAGACAATTTTGATGCTTTTTTACATTCGTTAAGCTGCTTTTCTGACGTCATCATGGGAATAAACCATGTTTTTCTGCATTTTAGTTGTTTCTTTCTTTAGATTACGTGCTATATACCATGAGGTTAAAATGAAATGAAAACATAAAACTCAAACAGACTAGATTTATGTTTATATCCAAAGCTAAAAAAGTTAGCCTCAGGAAGTAGCGACGGATCCCATTTCCGGTGCAGATCGGGCACAGAGTGATAAAACAAAGGATTTTAAGGCATTTGTTTTCTCAGGAAACACTTTACTAAACTTTAACACATTATAGTTTAGTACACTTGCTATTTTTAGGGAGGGAAAAACATCATTTAGGTTTTTTAACAAAATAAAATCAAGGTTGAACTGGATGTATATCTGGGTGAGCTGATGGTGCAGCTCAGGACGGATCGCGCTTCCTGGACGGATCGGATAGTGACTATGGGTTTTTTCCAGGTACTCCGACTTCC
Source organism: Cyprinodon tularosa (assembly GCF_016077235.1). Lineage (NCBI taxonomy): Eukaryota > Metazoa > Chordata > Actinopteri > Cyprinodontiformes > Cyprinodontidae > Cyprinodon > Cyprinodon tularosa. Next base: position 564,078 of record NW_024038880.1, on the reverse strand, counting down.
TCCTTCAGCCCAGAAACATCGGGGGGATTGGTCCTTTAAGTTTCCTCAAGTGTCATTGGTGGCTTAGTAGTTTTATGTGTCTCTGTGTTGTTTATAGTGTGGTGACCCACGCAGCCTCTCATTCCTCACGGCCCCCTATGTGACCTCGGTGGAGAAGGGGATGGATCCGTCTCTTTAGATAATGCCCAGACTGAATAAATTCAGAGCTCAGGTTTTATCGTCGTCTCCTGAAGGCAGCAGGAGACGGTGCAGGAGAAACGGTGGGATAAGGAGGAGGAAGATGAAGAGAAGAGATAACAGTAGAATTTAGTGAGCTTTCATTGATTAGCTGTAGAACAGAAGCGTGTGATCATTGATTGGCTCTCAGGGGCAGTTTTACACAATCTGGAGGGGAAAAAAAGAAAAATGGATAAAAGGAGAAACCGACGTGTTCGCTACAGCCATGGTTGGGTGAATCTATTTAAAACTATCGTCCCGCTGTGTCTCCAATATATGCCCTCCTGTTACACCTGCTTTATGACGGCTTCAGTAAACAGAAAGCTTCACCTTTTTACTGAATGTCTCCTCCTGCAGCAGCTGATCCAACTTCCTGTTGATCCAAACATTTTCAATCAAATAACTTCAACACATCAAAGACTTTCCCCTTCGTACGAAGGAGTTTTAGGGTCAGGTTAGAGATTTTTTTTATTCTATTTCGAGAATAAAGTCGTAACACTACGAGAATAAAGAAATTAAATTATGAGAATAAAGTCGTAATATTACAAGAATAAAGTCCGAAAATAACAAGAAACAACTTGTATTTTATGACAACTCTTCCCAGAATCCCTTTCTTCCCTAAAATGAGGAATGTGGAGCATCATGTGACGTTCTACTTTAGCATCGGTTTGACAAATCAGGAAATCTTTTAGCAGCAGCATCAAACTGGGCAGGATGTCAAAGTGGTCTGATGTCATCTGCTGGGCGGAGCTTGAAGCAGAAACAGGTTGTTGTATGATGACTTCATTCTCGTAATGTTATGACTTTATTCTCAAAATAAAAAAAATTAAAAAATCTCAGAGCCTGACCCTAATACTCAGTCGTACGTTTGTTGCCTGAAGGGACCAAAGAAACATTTTCTGCTTCTTTGTAGTGAAGAGGTGATGCTAGCATTAGCTTTGGAAGCTAATGCTGTTATGGTTCTCCGCTTTTGGACTTCAGTTTTCAGTTATCTATGTCATTCTGTTTTGTTAAACTTTGGTTTATTTCCCAGTTTTTATGATATTTAAGCCGGTCTTTAGTCACTCTCTGTTGCCCCCTTGTGGCTGTCTCCTTTCCCCTGGCTCCCTTCTAGTCTCTTCCATCCACACCTGCTCCCTATCATCTGATTAGCCCAGTCTTTGTTCCGTCTGCCATATATACTCTCTCTGTGCAGTTCTTTAGTGCTGGTTCCTTGTTGTTAGTTGCTTCCTCATGTCTGGCTCCCCACGTGAGTTTTCCTGATGTTTGCTGATATTTTTGTTTTCAGTATTTTTGTGTTTGTCTCAGTTTTTCATTGAAGTTACAACAACTCATCTCTTCTTTTGGGTCCTCAAGCAACCTCAGCCCCCTTGTTGACAGGCGCTGTTGGATCCTGATGGTCTTTGTGAGGGAATCACGTTGGTTTCTGGTTCTTCTGTCTTCATTTTACAATGAAATCATCTTAATTGGTCTTATTTAAACATTTGTTAAACAATAAATTAGCTTTATTTAGCTGTATTTCAGTCTTATCATAAACAGGCCTTACCTTTAATAAATCCAGTGATCAGTTTTGGTAGAGAAATATATTTCAGAGGAGCATTCAGCTCTCCCAGCTTTAACTTCATCTCACAGCCGAATCTGTTAGAATGTGATCAATCTTTTCAGCCGGGAGAGAAGCAACCAGAGGCGAGCAGCTGAACCGTGGAAGGATTAGGTGTTAAAGCTGCTTCAGATACTTTCTCCTGCTCTTTGGTTACGTGTGTGTGATCTCTGTGTGTGAGAGGGCTGCAGCACCTTCAGACATGATAACTCACAGCTGCATTAGTGGCTGAGCGACAGGCTCTCTGCGATAAAAGCTCAAAGGCTCGTCACGCACACATCGTCCGCTGATGGCGGAGCGGCCATTTACATGCCGGCGTGGGCGCAGAGCTGCACTCAAGTGGTTTAACTGATAACTGGAGCGCATTCCTCTGTGTTTGTTAAGCCCCCCCCACACACACACACACACACACACACACACACACACACACTGAAATAAGTTGGCAGCATCTGTTCAGTTGGGATGAAATGAAGGTTTTCCTCTGTAATAATGTCAGCAGGTCAAAACGCTTCAGTGGAAATCAGCTGTCAGTGGAAATGATCCAGATCTTCACTGGAAAAACGATCTAGGAATAAGTAAAAATTTCTTAAATTAAGTGTATTTACCCTTGATTTGAGAAGGTAAATGAGATAGTTTGCCAATGGAATCAGTATTTTTACTCTTAAAATAAGATAATTAAAAGGTATTCACTTGAAATAAGAGAATGCAATTGTGTTTTCTTTTTTTAAATCTAAATTGTCGTGTGCCATTGGCATGATGTCTCTTTATCTCCTCAATTCAAGAACAAATGCACTTATTTTAAGAAAAAATTACTTATCAAGATTTAGATTTTTCACATGCTCTAGATGTTGATTTTTTTAACAAAGAATTTCTATCAATACTTTATTTATTCAATGCATTATTACACTATTGTATTTGCAAACATTCCTGCAGGCCTGCGAGCCTAACGGAGTCAGAGGCAGATATTCTGCAGAGAAAAACGACGGCAATTTGGCGACACGCCTGTTTTTAGGTATTTATTGGAGTAAGTCACCGTTGGGGATTTATTTATTTGGATGAAGAGATTCCATCTAAATCTTTATTGAAATCAATTTGACTACGAAACTTTTTGTCTTAGTTTGTCTGTTGTTGCAAAAAGTAAGTTCTGTTTGGTCATAAAGTTAACCCTAACCCTAACAAAAAGGAAGATTGATGTTTTATGGACAAACATCCTGTTAATAAAGGTCATAGCTAAAACTTTTTCATCATTAAAAAAATCCACAGAAAATCTAGAATAAATGTATTAAATTCAACTTTTTTAAAAATCCTGCACAAAGGAATATTTCTCTTAATGCATCTCTGACTAATCCTCATGAGGTCAGCCCCTCCCTGTCCTGGAAACAGTGGAAGAACATCTCTATAGATCTGCCTCTTCTAGGGAGCTCCTACCACTACACTGCCGATTCAAACGAAAGGATTGTGCACCAATAAGGAACTTAGGTGTTACCAGAATCTCGTAGCTCCATGACAAGGCAGAGAAATGGCTTTTACTCAACATTACATTTCTCAGCTCTAAATCATCAAACCAAGAAGCAAAACAATGCAAAACATCAGTAAAATCTTTGACAGTTTTTGCCGACGTCAGGAGGCAAAGCACTGCATGCTTGCAGCGACAGTGGAGAGGGAAAAACTCCCTTTGAACAGGAAGAAACCAGTGCCAGTGTGACCTAGTAAAGCAAACATGATTGCTCTTTTTTTACTAAACACAGAAAAACAAGGATGTGTCACTTAAAGTCACAGTTCATACAGTGACACAGGAAACAGAAAGCAGACGCCAGTGTCAGTGACTACAGTCCGATGTTGAGTTTGTTGAACATAAATTAAAATGAATAAAAACATTTGTTTAACTTTCACCCCCAATCGTTTTAGAGGGGCTTCAAATCTTTTTAACGGGTTAAAACCTCACTAAAAATGGGCTAGCATTAGCAGCCTTCTGTAGGCCTGCCAATGCTAATGCTAACTAAAGGTTAGCCGAAGCAATGGTGGACCTGACTTACGAACAGCACAATTGAAGGTTGGGATAAGAGCGGGTGAGCGCGAGTGCCCCACCTACTGGCTAGGAGGAGTTAAATTTGAAACTGTCTAGTATAATAATGTTAATAAATTCCATCCATCCATAAATCTTCTTCCTCTGATCCGGAGTCGGGTTGCGGGGGTAGCAGCTTCAGTAGGGAGGCCCGGATGTCCCTCTCCTCAGCAGCTTGGTCCAGCTCCTCCACCGGTAAATCGAGAGCTTTGCTTTTTGGCTCAGCTCTCTCTTCACCACGACGGACCGGTACAGCCCACGCTTCACAGCAGACGCCGCACCAATCCGCCTATCGATCTCCCGCTCCATTTTCCCCTCATTCGTGAACAAGACCCCAAGATACATAAACTCCTCCACTAGGGGCAGTACATCCTCCCCAACCTGGAGACGGCACTCTACCCTTTTCCGGCTCCAGACCATGGTCTTGGATTTGGAGGCACTGATCCAGCTGCGAACCGCTCCAGTGAGAGCTGTTGATCACGCCCTGATGAAGCCAATAGGACCACATCATCTGCAAATAACAGAGATGCAATCCTAAGGCCACCAAGGCAGATCCCCTCAACACCTTGGCTGCACCTAGAAATTCTGTCCATAAAAGTTATGAACAGAATCAGTGACAAAGGGTGACCTTGGCGGAATCCAACCCTTTAGCGGAAACGGGTCCTACTTATGGCCGGCAATGCGGACCAGGCTCTGACACCGATCGTACAGAGACCTAACAGCCCCTATTAAAGGGCCCGGTACTCCATAATCCCGGATTACCCCCCAAAGGACCCCCGAGGGACACGGTCGAATGCCTTCTCCAGATCCACAAAACACATGTAGACTGGTTGGGCAAACTCCCATGCACCCTCCAGAATCCTGCTGAGGGTGTTGTTAATAAATTGATGTATAATATTTATAAAAAAAGACCTGCAATAACATGTTTATTTGCAGATTTTATTGTCCTTAACTTTTAATTAATGGGACATAAGACTGTTTTGGAAAGAGAAATATAAAGAGCTAATGCAGACAGCATTGCAGAGTATTTCTCTAACCTGCTGAATATGAAGGAGTTGAAAGAATCAGTTGATTCAGGCTAGTTTTAGCGATTGTGCTTTGAGAAATGTGACGGTTCTGAGAAAAAGATTTGCCCGGCAGCAGATCTGCATCTGATGAATGACCTGTTTGTGAAAATAAAGCCGCGAACCGAAGCCGGACTAGAATAATTTATGAGGTTTTAAAGAAAACTGAAGCTGCAGCAACAACAAAAAAAAATCTACTTTTGTCACGACTGTTGTGCTCAGACAGAAAAATGACAGCTGGAGCTGTTAGCCTGGCAGCGTTTGCAACATTTTGTAGCTGTTGAAGCAAACAATGTGAGATCTTTGGTCGTTTGTCTTTCGGATGGAATTTTTCAGCGAAGGATTCGATAAACACAGGCGGCCAAAAGACCTGACAGAACAGCATCAAGCTAGAAACCAGCTGTTCGCTCACTGTAGCAGAAAGCTACAGTGAGCTACAGACGTTCAAATTCATCCCTCAGACTGAGAAAACTAACGGAATAAAACTATGAATCCAAACACAAGTATTAGTCATAAGAGTCATCACTTTTTATCTTTGTTTATCTTTAAAATTCACATGTATGAGGATACAATGATGTATTGAACATGTTGCATCTTTGAATCCGAATTTATTGTATTTTTGATTTATTCAAACCTTCTTTAGTATCTTGAACTCTTACAACATCCATGTTTGTAGAGAAAATGTAATGAAATCAGTTAAAATCTTCAAGGCAGCATCTATAAGAGGTTAAAACTCAGACATTATACATAATCAGTTTTTAACCAGGAGATGGTTTACTGCCATTCCCTCAATGCTCCGTCGTTGGCTGTGTTTGTTTCTGTTGTTTTTTCCCCTCCTGTGAAAAAAAAATAAAAAATCAAATAAACATAAAGTGGCTCCTTCAACTAACACTAGAGTTTTGTAAAATCCTGAATTACCAGTAATTGGTCGTAGCTTTATTGCTAATGCGACCCACAAAGGGGGAACTTTTTATGCAAGAGGCACCAGAACACAGAACAGTCCACAATATTTTATTAAACAATTTTATTAAAACATCTTTATGTTAAAACATGGCACTACTCGGTCCCTGGAAAGAAAAGGCATAATAAGAAAAATAAGGGCAATTCAAATTATTAAAAAAAACAAAAAAACAAAGCATGCAATGCAAAAGGAAACAAATTAGTAAATCGAAATAAAAGCAAATACGCGAGTAATTTCAATTATAAGCAAACAAACGGTAAAAGAAAAAAGCAAGCACTTCAAACAGTGGAAAAAACTGACATTGTCCAATTTCATAAGCCTTTCGATGAGGTCAGAGGAGTCATGCCCCGCCAGCTCCGCCTATCCAAGCATCAACTGGTTTGGTTGAGCGCGGCCCAAACACCGGAAAAACAAGACAGCAGAGCTTCAAAAGCGCTGCTTTGACATCCAGTCAGATTGATTCAAAGTTTTCTATCTAAGGAAAACCAGCTGATTGCATCGACTCATTGACTCTTCAGCAATCCCTCACACTAAGCATGCTTGTAGCGACAGTGGAGAGGAAAAACTCCCTTTGAACAGGAAGAAACCTCCAGCAGAACCAGGCTCAGTGTGAGCAGGCCATCTGCTGAGGCCCACTGGGGTTCAAGGAGACAGAAGCAGACATAGAAAAAGAAGCATAGATACAAAAGGCAACTGTCAACCAGCTCCACAGGCGGCCCCGTCCAGGAAACACACAGCCAGGCAGACGAGCTCCGAGCCAGCTCCCATGTCAGAGGATGAAGAGAGCACATCCAGTTAGTCACAGTCAGAGAAACAGGACTACACTGGAAAACAGGCCAAGCTCCAACATCTAGAAACAAAGGTGTTGATGGCAGCAGCACAGCTGATATTTCTCTCCAGGATGGAGTCACAGCCAAACAGGAACAGACCAGATGAAGCTACTATGAGAAAAAGCAGAGAGAGCAGAACGTTAGAGATTGAACTAACAGATTCTGCAGAGTGGGATAATAGAGATAGAATGAAGCAGAATGATGAAAAAGGGGTCCCTATGTCCTCCAGCAGTCTAAGCCTATAGCAGCATAACTATAGAGATAGCTCAGGATAACCTGAGCCACTCTAACTAGAAGCTTTATCAAAAAGGAAAGTTTTAAGCCTAGCCTTAAAAGTAGACAGGGTGTCTGCCTCACTTAAGGACTTCTGATCATGTTTCACGTATTTTATGAAGTGTTGACTTCTTGGTCTATGCTTGGTCTGGACTGTAGTTAGCAGCTCACAGTGAAATGATTGAAAAGGCTAAAGCACTACAGGACGGTCCGGCCGGGTCAGGATCTATTTAGTAGCTACCGTCTGGCTGCCGTCTTTCTGATAGTTCAGTGGTTCTGCCAGCAGAAGGCGCCATGTCTATTTATGTCAGCTCATCATGCTGGAATTCTCTTTAGGCTCAAAAAGGAGTATTTACATGATCAAAATGAACGCATTGGGTATATAACCCTATTTAATGAGGATCAAATGTCTTTTGGTCCTTTTGTAAAGACGCATAAAGGACTTTTAATTCCTTATACTGCTCTAAATGTGCTGCCATATTATATTCCTTTCTATCAGGCACTATTTACCAGATCTGATCCCTTTCTTTCTCTAGAGTCATTGAACAGTTTTAAACAAACAGTCTCATTAAATTAGATCCACTCAGTGTAAAAAAGCCAAGCTAAAATGTTTACATCCAGAAACAGTGTAATTTAAATTGTGAAATTATATAGATAATTAGTTCTAGGTGTAGTGCATAAATGGGATGGTTAAAATTTGAAACAGATTTAAAACATCAACAAATTAAAAAAGTTCTATGAAACATCCAGTGTAATGCTTTGTAGAACGGTAGATTTGAAAGGAAATCAGCTCATAGTGATGCCTTAACCGGTGCATTCAGTGAACTCTGTGAAAACCTGTTGTTCTTTTAAACGATCAGATAAAGGATGAAAAGGTGACGGACGGTGACAGACGGTAAAGTTTGTGCACACTGAGGATAATAAATGAGGCTGCTTCCTCGGATTCTCACGGTCATTTACTGCATTGATTGTTTGCAGGCTGTATGGACAGAGCCGAGGCCAGCTATTGGCTCGGGTCATCACCTTATAAACACATTCGACGCCTCCTCAATACAGTCACACTGCAGCGCCACGGATGGATAGAGGGATGGATTAATAATGAACAGTGGGCCGATCGAAGCGCTTTAACTGCTTATGATCACTATTAGCAGGGAAGTTCTCTTGATTTATTTGCTTCTCTGTGTTTCTTTCATCATTGTGCTGTTTTCAACCTAAAGTCTAATTATTGAAGCTCTTTGAGCCGTCCAGAGCAGTCAGTGTGTCCGAAAATGAGATTATTGAGAGAAAACTGAACCAGAATTTAACTGTTTTGTCCAAACTCTTCCCTATTTACCTGGAGATGCATTGTCTGGACACCAGGTGGCGCTATTAAATGCCTGCAGGCTTCAGCAGCACCTGGTGCTCATTAGAAGCTTGGAGCAGGTACCTGCTGAGGATTCTGTTTGCCTTCAGCTGCTCTGGCTGGGTTTACAGGTGGGGGAGCTGTAGACATGCATTTGGAAAATTATCCCAGATTTGATAGTTTTATTAACTGTAAATCATTCTGTTGTGGTCATTCCTTTGTTTATACATGTATTGTTTTATAATTTTAATAAAGATCACAGTAAAAGGCTGTTTTTCTCAGTCTGCTGGTGTAAACGTCAGGTCAGAAACTGATCTCTATTTATTCACTGGATTGCTGATTGGCCGAAAATAGTGAAGCCACTGTCCGCCATCTTGGTACTCCCCACTCCCACTGAGACATTCAGTAAAAATACCTTCATGTGCAGAATTTGGCTGCTAAAACAAGCAGTTTTCCGGCTGTAGGAGGACGTTCCACAGGTAATTTCAAAGTCAGTGGATGAACTAAGCAAGAAAATCCACATATATTTCAGGAAATCCTATACACTACTGTTTATGCTCTAAAAACATTCTAAATGACTTAGTTTCGAGTAAATTCTGGATGCTACCCACTCAGGACACTTGGAATACATTGGACGAGCAGTATGGAGGAATATTGACACGTTTTTTGTGGACTTTTATGGACCTTTCTGTCTCGGGCGCCATAGACCTCCATTATTTGAATATCAGCAGACAGCAAGAAGCCTCCCAGATCTCCAGATGCATTTGAGATATCAAAAAAGTACTCCAGAGTGTTGTTCAGCATGGGGGTGAGTAGAAAATGAAGGCTAATCATGTTTTGGGTGTACTATTCCTTTAATGTCTAACTATAGACTAAATATAAACATCAGTATATTTTTGTTCTTTTGTGTTCTCAACAATAGGAAAGTCTCAATAAATATATGTTTGAGCCCATTTTTGGAAAATACAAACCCTATTGAAAGAGTTTGTGTCAAGGAACTGTAAGTCCATCAGCCACTACCCTTAGAGTGTCCCCACCAACTTTCATCACAAAGTTACACCTTTAGTATAATATGTTATATTACATGATTTATTGACTTCATTGACTTCATCATGACTATGTAATGTGATGGGCTTATTTTTTTTATTCTAAGTTAAAGTAAATCTATTGATGCTATGAAACAGCCAGTCTGTATCAATGTGATGAATTTATCTTTATTTTAAAAGTGTAAAATCCCTCTGAAAATGAGAACATCATCTGTAGCGCACAGATTGTTTTCATTCCGACCGGTCTAACCAGGGAGAAACAATATGGCGGCTGGTGGCTTCGCTTCAACCCTGTACTACCAACGGACAATCAGCAATTCAGTGAATAAACAGAGATCGGTGGGTCAGACAAGGTGGTGTTTTTTGTTACCCTTTAGGTCGGCGGCACAGAGCACGGCTCCCAAAAATGAAAGTTATGACCAACGCTGAAACAATTAATCACATTAATTGATTATTAGAATAATCGTTAACTAATTTAGTAATCGATGAATTGTTAACTGGTGTGTAGAGACTCTAGAACATGCCTTTAGCTGACAGAGCGACACACTTAGAGCAGGTATTATACCAAGATAGTAAAAAAAAAATCATGTAAATATTTTGCATTTAAGTAAAAAAAAAAACAGTTCGTCTATCTCCTCTATCCAGAACTCAAGTGGAAAAGCTTTAGTTTCACTCAGTTTAATTTAGTAAAAAGTCTAAAGGAACCTTTGGCTGTCCGACTATTAATCAAATAATCTGAAAAAAGAATCAACCGATTAATGGATTTGTAAAATAATGGTTAGTTGCAGCCCTAGTTATGACTGGAATGTGGTTTTCTGGGTCCTGGATGTTTGCTGGAAGCAGTTCTGGATGAAACCAGATAGTTTCCTCCTCAGTATTCAGCTACTCTGATGAAAAGGAAAACATTTGGGATATATGACACGTAGATATGAACATAATGATTGTTTGAATCTTTTATTCTGTCTAAATATTTATTTATACTTGATGTCTAATTCTCTTATTGTGCCTCAATCTTTGGCAATAAAGCTGATTCTGCTTCCCTTCTCTGGTCCATCGACTCTAAAACCAAAAGGTTTATATTTGCTGGTAGCGTACAGGACGAGAACTGGACTTTTTATCTGGTTATTTATTTTAAAAACCCCAAACTACAATAATAAAAACTAAACTTTTCTTATCAGTCCTTTAACTGAAACTCTGTTTCATTTATTTTCCTAAAAGCTGCCATATTTACTACTTTAGGATAATGAAGCAATGAGGCTCTCATGTGTCTTTAAATCAGGTTTGGTTAAATTTTAACAGCAGAATCCAGCTGCAGTCTCAGCAGGGATAAGAAGCTCTGTGATTGGTTGGTCTGGTCTGTTTCACAATATGCAGGAGTTGTTATCATCATATGAATGGCTGAGGATAATACGCAGCCTGATCACAGTAAAGATTTCAGTGTTTTTTTATCACCTAACATAAATCTTAACAGTTGATTAACGAATATTGACCCTATTTGTACCGTCGGCTCATTGTTCTGAATGTTTCAATGTTTCTGACAGATAAACTCTTTCCAAGGAGTCCTGAGCATAAATCCACCTGTTTCTTCCTGAAGAAAATTATCTGCATCAAAAGCAAAAATCACAATTTAATTTAAAGCAGAAAGCTGCACATTTAACCACAGAAATAACTACTGCCACACACACACACGTGTCACACTATAATTGCGAGGACTTTCCATTGACTTCCATAAATCTTAGATTTATTGCTGTGGCCTGACCCAGACCCAGGCTAAACCTAAACTCAGCTCATAACTTAATTTTAAATGCCCAAACATGTAGTTAAGTTCAGGGAAATATTTCCACACATTGGAAAAATTTTCTTGAAATAGGTAAAAATGTCTTAAATTAAGTGTATTTACCCTTAATTGGAGTTGGTAGTTTGTCAATGGTATGAGTATTTTCACTCCTAAAATAAGATAATTAGATAATATGCGCTTGAAATAAGACAAAGCAGTTGTTTTTTCTTTATTTTAAATGTTAACTGTCCTGTTCCATTAGAAAAATTTGACATTTTCCTCCTCAATTCAAGAAAAAAATGAATAATGTAGATTAAAACGTTTTTCAGTGCATGGAAACAAAAATCTCCTTCCAAATAAAAGTGTTTTCTCAGTGTGATTGTTGTTATGGTATGCATTATTATCTTTTGTCAGGGTGTTTAAAAATCAGAGGTCTTTATTTGTCATTGTTAGAATATAATAGAATAGAATTCAACTTTATTGTCATTCCACTGTCACAAGTACCGAGCAATGGAATTAACTCTCTGAATTTAACCCAACCCCTTGGGGAGCAGTGGGCTGCCATGGCGCGGCGCCCAGGAAGCAGTGTGGGGTTAAGGGTCTTACTCAGGGACCCAGATTGGCAGTCTGTGGGTGTGGGGCTCGAACTCAGAACCTCTGGATTCCGTGATCTATGCCCTAACCACTAGGACACCCCCCCCCCCCAAAAAAAAAAAAATAAAAAAAAAAAATATATATATATATATATATGCAAGATTATTAACACAGAAATTAGACGTAGACAAACTTTATTCTCATTTTGTACGCACATGGTGTATACAAAACGAAATTTCGTTCAGTACTGCTCTCAAGACATTTCCGTTTCTTAAAGCTACAGTGTGTAACTTTTAGCGACATCTAGCGGCCAGACTGCAGCAACATGAACATCTCCCCCCCACCACTTCTCCCCCCCCAACAGTACGGTGAGCGTTACGGGACAAAATGTCTTCCACGATGTCCGCATCACCTACCTTCTCAAGTGATGAGGTTTGTTTACATAGATAATTTTACAGATAGTATTTCATTAGTCTGTGTAGGGTATAGATTTCAGTACCGTCTCAGTTCATCTCTCTCAACTTGCCGTAGTTACTTTCGAGCGTAATGGGCGATCTCGCAATCGCTAGTTTGTCGGCTCTGCGCTGCCGTAGCGCAAAGATGTCTGCCTCCATGGCTGCGAGACCCGCTCCTATGTAATTATAAATAACAAATTCTAAGGCAACGCAAATATTAAGGTTAAAAGGCTGAGCTCGTAGATGATGATAAATAACATAGTTATCTATAATATATTACATTTCTGACTGTATATCCCTGTAATTATTACACACTGTAGCTTTAAAGTGCAGCAGTGGTTTCAATCTGAAAAACTCACACTAAGAGCAAAGACAATTAGAAGAAATATATTGATACAAAAACTAGATGTTTGGCGCTCCGACCTCGCCAGGAAACAGCGCTGAAATTTGACAGATCTGCATGAACAGGAGTCAAGAACAGGGCTGTCCCCCCCCCCCCCCCCAGGCCTGAAACTGGTGGTGGAGTGGAGATAGATGGAGTTGGTCAGTCTGTAGACTGATGGTTGGAGAGACGGTCTGCTGAGCTTTATGGGGAGATCCAGTGGACTGGGCTGATACTAGAGCTTCACTCAGGGACCTGGAAGATGGAAGTCCAGTTGGATAACACAGGATGAGAGAACCTGGAGAGGAAAACTCCCCCGTTGGGAAGAAACCTCTGGTAGAACCAGGCTCATCATGGCGGTCTTCTGCTGGTTCTACCGGTTAAGATCAGACAGGGAACGCAGTAAGAGTCCAGGAGGAATGACGCTCTGATGAAGCTTTAGCTATGATGGTGGGGGAGGGGTTGAAATAGAGTCATGAATGAAGTCACAGCGTATCCACCGCCTGCGCACAGGAGCAGACAGGTGAATATCGGAGGCCTTTTAAGATGAGCTTTGGATGCTGATTGGCTTTGGTGGAGGTTTGGCTCAAAGCCGATTGGCTGTCGCAGGTGGATGTATGAAAAAACAGTTTCTTCAGTCGAACTTCCGCCTAGGCTCCATAAAATGTAAACATGATGATCAAATGTAAACATAAAGCTGAGATATGATTTAGTTTTTCCAACTTTCAGACCTTTTTTTGTTGTTGTTGTTTTTTTACATTCAGCAATCTTATGGCGAAGAGGAAGAAGCTGTTTTGGAATCTGCTGGATATTCTTATTGCAGTTGAGTCTATTGACTGTTCATGCGATTGTTGGTAGTTACAGAGAATGTGAGGCGTTCAGGGCACCAACAGCTCCTCATTTGGTCTGATTTTATGTCTCTGCTCCACCTGAAGCTGCTATGAGCTGAAAGATCAAACCCTTCATGGTTCTTCACTGTAAATCAGCATCATGGCTCTCTGGCTCAGGATGAATCATTTTTACCATCTTTCTAAGCTCTGATATATTTTATACCTGATTTTAGTCCTCTGCCCTCATTACATTTACATTTTATTCAGCAAATTACAAACAAATCCACCAGTTAATTAATATTTTAATCACTAATCTTTAAAAAAGTTTCTTATAAATACTCTTTACGTACTAAAACAATGAAAGAGAGGAAACTGCTCAGGATAGAAAGAGCAGTTCGTTCAGGCCACCTTCCGCTGTAGAAATACACACCATAGATATATAAAGGTCCAGATGTCTGCAGATGTGCAGCTCTGAAGTGTTTCTGTGTTTTTGTGTCTTCCAGATCTACGATGCCGAGGGAACGTTGCAGCACTTTATTGATGGGAACGATCCCAGTAAATCCAGTTGGATGAGGTATATCCGCTGTGCAAGACACTGTGGGGAGCAGAACATGATGGTGGTTCAGTACAGGTAGGACCTTCCTCAGCGTTTACCATTTAGGAGGTCAAAGCGGCGCCGCACCGCCTTTTTAATTCACTTTTTCTGATATCGTGTGTAAAGCTGTGTACCTGAACTCTTTACCTGCAAGGGTTCTTTAAGTCCTCTATGTGTCACATCATCATGCATCTTTTATCAGCTTTGAATTGAAGATTTTAAAAGCAAAGCAACTTTATGAATTTCCCCATTCTGGGACAACAAAGGCATGCGCTATTCTATTTTATTCTGTCTTGCTGCTTTAGTTGCCTAGCGATGTGTCTCGGATCTTCAATATCTACTTTCATGGAAGGTTTGGGCTTAAAATCTCCCCATAGATATCTCCTTTCATTCATCCCTGAACACAGATCAGTCGGTGTGTCTCCTTTGCAGAAAAACAGCCCCTAAGCATGATGCTTCCACCACCATGCTTCCCAGTAGATACAGTGTTCTTTGGATGAAACTATTCTCCTACCTCCAAATGCGACGAGTTGAGTTTGTTCCAGGAAGTGATTTTTTGGTCTCTGCATTTACCAGGGTCCGTTCCTTTACTGGTTTTCTAATCCCGTGCTGTGAGAGGTGTAGTGGCAGAGTTCGGTTCCCATTGTTGGGGCTCGGCTTCTCTGCCATGTTTATCCTCTAAATTACCTCTAAATGTTTTAAGTTTTTTTTTTTTTTTATCTCTCCCTATCGTTTTCTTTTTGCAGTAGGAAGCTTCATGAGACGTTTCCTCCATTTTGCTGAAAATGCAAAACAATATCTTTTATCTAATAAACACAAATTAGTTCAAGCCTTTCTTGGTAACAGACTTCTAAAGGTCAGTATTCATCTAATTTTAATCACATCCAGTTATTTATGTATCAAGTTGGATAAGACACCTGCTAACTGAATTATCCACCAAATAATAAGTGATGCTCCAGGAGGAGGCGCTACGTTAGCGACCGTTGGTAGCAGGGCTGTAGCTGCAGCCGAGCACATTAATAAGCAATATTTATAAAGTTATCAGGAGATTTATTCATTATTTGTTGGTTTCTAACAACATCTAATCACACAACATGCTTTGCTTCTTGCTGATGCATCTCATGCAGCCCCTCGAATCAGCAAAGAATTTACTGTGATATTTAGAAACATTTCGAATTTATTTGAATCTGTGAAGGAAGAAAGATGTTAAAGGTCAGTTTTATTAGCTGTGTTGGTTCAACAGTTTATACCTGCAGCAAGCCCTCTGTGTGATGTTTGTTATTTTAAAGGGGACATAGAAAGCAAAAGCAAGTTTCCAATGTCATAGATGAATAATCTATCAGCTAAACAATAATTCAGTGGGTGAAGTTCAAACCCCATCAACACCTCCTTTCTCTGCAAATCTCACAATTCTAAACTTCCACCATAAAACAGGCGAATCCAAAGGAAGCCCCGATTTGACGTAAATTCGGGGCTTCGTTGGCTTATTTGGTTGTGGCCTGTAGTTTTATCACACCCCAAAATTCACATATAGACAAGCCCACTGGTTCACTGGCCCAAGGGGGGGTGAAGTGTCGGCTGCTGGTCCGCTCACTGGACCGGACCTCAGCTGAGAGCCATGAGCCGCCTGTCCTCAGCCGGAGGAGGGGACAAACTAAAATATGTCCACATGTAGTGAAAGTGAAGAATGATGAAATGTGTATGTAAGTGTTATGTAATTATGGGGCACGGTGCGGGATGATTGTCTTTGGCGGCGGCAGATGAGGGTGGGTGTGTGGTGGAGGCCTGGGTGGGGCTCTTCATTGTAGTCGACCAAAATCTCAGACGATTTTAAAATTCCCATTTTTTTTAGGTCTGAAAAGTAGGACATGTCCAGGAAAGAAATCAAAACTCCTGACTTGGATACAGAACCGGGAATACTACAAATATTTATGGATTCATATGCCGGCAAAAATACAAAAGGCATCATCGGCAAATGTTACAGAAATCTAACATGTATGAACAGGAACTCAACTGATTATATCAGACAACGATGGGAAAAGGAAGCAGAAGTACTAATTTCTCCTGAGGCTTGGATGCAGGTCTGGAGGAACGCTCTGTCCACCACAAATTCTTTAACATGGCGCGATTTCTGCTGGAAAAATCTAATCAGATTTTTTATTACACCAAAGCAGAGATCGAGGCTGGGTGGTTTACAGTCCGCTTGCTGGAGGGGGTGCGGTGTGGTCGCAGCAGGTTACTTCCATGTGTTTTGGGATTGTTCGGAGTTGAGGACTTTCTGGGAGGACGTTAACCGATTAATCTATGAAATTATGGGTATTTCCTTGGTTTTGTCGTTTCCTGCTATGTACCTTGGAATACTTCCTGGGGGACTTAATAATGAGGATATATACTTGTTGAAGATATTTATGGATGCAAGCAAGAAAGCGATTACTAAATGTTGGCTCCAGCCCAGACCCCCTAACCTGAAGCTTCTAATAAATATTATAAAAATGATCCATGATATGGAAATATTTACTTTTACAATACGACTCAAGAAGGAGAAAGGAGAGAGACTTTGGGAAAGATGGGATTATTTTATTGCCAAAGGGGTGTAACAGTTAACTTGTGTGAATTCACAGTACGTGGACAGACACCTGTTTTTTTTTTTTTTTTTTTTTTTTTTTTTTTTTTTTATCTATGTTAGAAGAAGATATACAATGTGATATCTGAAGAACTGTAATGCTCATCAGCAAGACTACCTGTTTGCCCTCGCCCTCGTTCTTGATTGTGTGTGTTTGTATGTTTAAAAATAAATAAAAATAAAGTTTAAAAAAAAAAAAAAAAAAAAAGTAGGACATGTCCGGGAAACAGAGGACGTCTGGTCCCCCTACCACATCAACAATCTGATGTTTCAGTGAGTGAGTGCTTGTTGCTATGATGCGTCTTTGCTCAGCAGCTTGGCTCGTTGTAAACCAACCAATCAGAGCACAGCTCATCTAAATATTCATGATCAAACCATAAAAGGAAGAAAAGCTGTGGTTTCATTCTAGGGCTTTTAACCAGGCTGCATTAGGGCTCATAGAACAGCTAATATTCAGCCCAACCAATGTTACACACCCTATTAGAGACCTGAAGGACCAGATACCCTATAGAACCATTCTATCACCCTATTAGAGACCTGAAGGACCAGATACCCTATAGAATCATTCTATCACCCTATTAGAGACCTGAAGGACCAGATACCCTATAGAACCATTCTATCACCCTATTAGAGACCGGAAGGACCAGATACCCTATAGAACCATTCTATCACCCTATTAGAGACCTGAAGGACCAGATACCCTATAGAATCATTCTATCACCCTATTAGAGACCTGAAGGACCAGATACCCTATAGAATCATTCTATCACCCTATTAGAGACCTGAAGGACCAGATACCCTATAGAATCATTCTATCACCCTATTAGAGACCTGAAGGACCAGATACCCTATAGAACCATTCTATCACCCTATTAGAGACCGGAAGGACCAGATACCCTATAGAATCATTCTATCACCCTATTAGAGACCGGAAGGACCAGATACCCTATAGAACCATTCTATCACCCTATTAGAGACCTGAAGGACCAGATACCCTATAGAATCATTCTATCACCCTATTAGAGACCTGAAGGACCAGATACCCTATAGAACCATTCTATCACCCTATTAGAGACCTGAAGGACCAGATACCCTATAGAATCATTCTATCACCCTATTAGAGACCTGAAGGACCAGATACCCTATAGAATCATTCTATCAACCTATTAGAGACCTGAAGGACCAGATACCCTATAGAATCATTCTATCACCCTATTAGAGACCTGAAGGACCAGATACCCTATAGAATCATTCTATAACCCTATTAGAGACCTGAAGGACCAGATACCCTATAGAATCATTCTATCACCCTATTAGAGACCTGAAGGACCAGATACCCTATAGAACCATTCTATCACCCTATTAGAGACCTGAAGGACCAGATACCCTATAGAACCATTCTATCACCCTATTAGAGACCTGAAGGACCAGATACCCTATAGAATCATTCTATTACCCTATTAGAGACCTGAAGGACCAGATACCATATAGAATCATTCTATCACCCTATTAGAGACCTGAAGGACCAGATACCATATAGAACCATTCCATCACCCTATTAGAGACCTGAAGGACCAGATACCCTATAGAACCATTCTATCACCCTATTAGAGACCTGAAGGACCAGATACCCTATAGAATCATTCTATCACCCTATTAGAGACCTGAAGGACCAGATACCCTATAGAATCATTCTATCACCCTATTAGAGACCTGAAGGACCAGATACCCTATAGAATCATTCTATCACCCTATTAGAGACCTGAAGGACCAGATACCCTATAGAATCATTCTATCACCCTATTAGAGACCTGAAGGACCAGATACCCTATAGAATCATTCTATCACCCTATTAGAGACCCGAAGGACCAGATACCCTATAGAATCATTCTATCACCCTATTAGAGACCTGAAGGACCAGATACCCTATAGAATCATTCTATCACCCTATTAGAGACCTGAAGGACCAGATACCCTATAGAATCATTCTATCACCCTATTAGAGACCTGAAGGACCAGATACCCTATAGAATCATTCTATCACCCTATTAGAGACCTGAAGGACCAGATACCCTATAGAATCATTCTATCACCCTATTAGAGACCTGAAGGACCAGATACCCTATAGAATCATTCTATCAGCACTTTAACTATTAACAATAGATCAGCTTGAAACCAGTTGCTTTGTTTACACCTCTACTCAATAAACGAGTATTTGGTATTAATTTGATAAACCTTTTTTCTAAAGCATCACAGAGTTTTAAAATTGGTTAGATGAATATATTTTTTTATTAACCTGCTTTGTTACTTCATGATGAACTTCATGATGAGGTGTATAGAAGAGCAGGAAGCCAGAAAAAGCACAGAAAAGTATCTATTAATGAGTGTTAAAAGAGGCTTGGACAGTCCTTATATGAGACAGACACAGGAATATCAAAAGGGGTTTTATTGAAATAAAACTTTTGATGACAGAGGGAAATAATAATAGTAAAAAAACAGATTCTTTTCTAACTTAGACTATCTGAACGTATTTGAGATTTGACTAACAGAGTAAAATTGAATCTGCAGAAGTTGGTTCCAGAACCAGTAGAATCTAACACAATTCTAAAATTAGTAAAGGAAAGAGTATATATGTAACTTAACATTTATTAGCCAGTAGAAATCACCATTTCAACAGAATTTATGTTTACACACTTAAGTAAATACAGAGGATTAAAAAAAAGGAAATGCATGCCCCACTTAAAACAATATAAAATATAAAAATATTATACCCAAAGCCCCGGGAATCCAGAGGATTGTAAAACAAGCACTTTAGAAAATGAGTGAAGTTTATTTTTCAGATCAGACCCAGAAAACTGGAAGAATAACACCCGAACCTACAGTATCTTTTATTAAATCATTGTTTAAGGACAAACTGAGCAAAACGTTAAAACTTGAGCAAAGACGGGGTGATTTGCTGTTGGTGTGGTTTTTTTTTTAAGTCAAATATAATTATGTACAGTATACTGCTTCTTCTGGCATCTCATAAAACATTTGTTTTTATAAATACATTGCTACACACCTTTAGAGCAACACAAAGATGCTCTTAAAATATCAGACCTGGAAGGATAGACTACATTTTCCATACAACTTTCTCCACTATGCATGAATTGTTATTCCCAGTATTACAGGGCACCACTGATTACTAAAGCATGTTAGTGACGGTAGGAGGAGGCTTTTACTTAGCGGTTATGCATAGCAAAGCAAGTTTTGGTTAGCTCTACCACTTGTTCAAGTAGATTCTTTATTTTGTCTGTTTTTGTTTTGGACATGCACGTCCACTTGCCTAATCTGAACTTTTCAAGCATGACTGAGAATCTTCACAGATATGTTCAAATATTGAATTGAACCTGGAAAGAGTCGCACAGAAAAAAGCTTCAATTATTATAATTGAACTTTATTGATCTCACATTGGAGAAATGTACCTCTGCATTTAACCCTTCCCCTTGTAGAGCAGTGGGCTGCCACTGTGCAGCTCCCAGGGAGCAGTGTGGGGTTAAGGGTCTTGCTCAGGGACTCAGAGGGGAGGCTGTGGGGATCGAACCGGGTACTTGCAACCTTCCTAGACCACAAGAGCACTGCTCTAACCGCTAGACCAACACTCCCTCAACCTGGCACGAGGAAGTCTAACCAACTCATTAAAAATTGGTCCGTACATTGTGATTCTAGCTGCAGGTTCTTTAAATCTTCAACATGTTTCTGCTTTATTTCCTGAATTCTCTCATCGTTGTCTTGTTTTATAGCAGTTATTTTGTCTTCATACCGTTGGATCAATTCCTTTATCTTCTCATCATGTTCTAGCTGCAGGTTCTTTAAATCTTCAACGTGTTTCTGCTTTATTTCCTGAATTCTCTCATCGTTGTCTTGTTTTATAGCAGTTATTTTATCTTCATACCGTTGGATCAATTCATTTATCTTCTCCTCGTGTTCTAACTGCAGGTTCTTTAAATGTTCGATGTGTTTCTGTTTTATTTCCTGAATTCTCTCATCGTTGTCTTGTTTCTGAGTTCTGGTCTTCTCATCATTTTCTAGCTGCAGGTTCTTTAAATCTTCGACACGTTTCTGCTTCATTTCTTGAATTCTCTCATCGTTGTCTTGTTTTATAGCAGTCATTTTGTCTTCATACCGTTGGATCAATTCCTTTATCTTCTCATTATGTTCTTTTTGTTGTGAAGATATTTTCTGCTCATACTCCTGCTTGAGATCAGAAATATGGTTCTCGTAATATTGCACCAAATTCTTCACTCTTTCATCATTATCCTTCTTAAGATCAGCTTTTTCTTGGCTGTGGTTTATTTTTAGTTCCTTTATTGCATCGCTATGTTCCTCTTTCAGCTTTTTTATTATGTCCCGATTCTGCTGAACAAGGTCTTTAATCTTGCTTTCATATTGTTGTTTCTGAATTCTCATTTTGGAATCATGTTCACGCTTCAAGTCACAAATTTGTCCCTCATAGTCTTGTTTAATTTTCATCTTTTCTGCATTATGCTTTTCTTCAAGAGCCATTATTTGGTCTCCGTTTCCCTCTTTGTCATTTTTGGTATTTTCTTTAAATGTGTCAGTTAGACATTTTCCTTTCTCCTTCCATTCCATACTCACACTGTTTAGCTTGTCAAAACCGAATTGTACAAGTAGAGTAAGAATCTTTCCAAAGTCGAAAGAACTTCCGCTGTCTTGACATTCCTGCATCAGATGCTTGATTCGATCCTCAACTTGCCTTTTCTGCTCCTGCAATTTGCAACATTCCTCATTTAGAACTGCTATCTTTAACTCAAATTCCTCTTTTATACGTGCCATTTCCCTGTTCCTCTCTTGTTGAAAACTTTGCATTTTGTTCTCGTGCTCTTGCTTCATGTTGATCATTTCTTTCATGTGGTCTTCTTTTTGGATTCTTATTTTCATGTCTTTAACAAGCGAGTGATCTTTCAATTCAGCCTCATACTGCTCTTTTATTTTAGTTATTTTTGCAGCATAGTTTTCCGTTAACTGCTTCATTCGACTGTTGTGGTCTGAATGCAGAGCCAAGATTTCCTTCAAGTGATCTGATTCTTGATCTTTCAGCTTTTTTTCATATTCTTTAAGTTTCATTGTATCTTCAGCATGTGCTTTCTCCAAATCTATCAACCTTTTATCTATCTCGGATTCTCTCTCTGCCATCTTTATTCGTCTGTCGGCCATCTTTATTTCTCTGTCAGCCATCTTTATTTCTCTGTCGTCCATCTTTATTTCTCTGTCGTCCATCTTTATTTCTCTGTCGTCCATCTTTATTTCTTTGTCAGCCATCTTTATTTCTCTGTCAACCATCTTTATTTCTCTGTCTATCATCTTTATTTCTCTGACGGCCATATTTATTTCTCTGTCTATCATCTTTATTTCTCTGTCGTCCATCTTTATTTCTTTGTCAGCCATCTTTATTTCTCTGTCAGCCATATTTATTTCTCTGTCTATCATCTTTATTTCTCTGTTGTCCATCTTTTTTTCTCTGTCTGACAGCTCCCTTTCATCCTTTACATGGTCGTTGTTCATATTATCCATTTTGTTTTCATTTTTCTTGCCTAGTTTTTCATAAAATGTTTGATATCGTTCAAACGTTTCAAAACATTCTTTTAAAAATTGTATGCTTATCTTTGCTTTATCACTGTCCCGCTTAGTCACTTTACCATTACTATGTTCTGTTGTTCCTTGGTCTTTGTATTGAGAGCTTATATTTGTCTCTTTATCAGTAGGCCATATATTTACTGACATGTTTGTATTAGATTTGGGTAAGTCCTTTGAGAGGAAATTTACATGTTTACCCAGGTTAACAGCCATCATCTTGTCTCGTGTTTCACCATCATTCAGCATAATCTCTATCTTTTCCATCAGTTCATGGAATTTATTGTTTGACAAATTATTTCTGTGAGCATTTTTATCAAGTGGTATTCTGTGTTGCCTTTGGTTACATTCTCTGATTATTTCATTCACAGAATAATTGTAATCTAATACACTTTCTTTTTCACTTAAGATCACCATGGAGCGTTGCATTGCATCTTCACCAAACAACTTTAGAAGTGACTTAAGTACCTGCCTTCTTTCCTCTGTGAAACCAGAGGAAGCCACGATTAGTAAAATTGCAGTTGGTACAGTTGTGCAAAGATTCAAACTGTTTGAAACTTCTTTGGTTACTGATGAAAAAGACTGTTCAAAAAGGTCTGGGGTTTTCACCACATTCATCAAGAGTTCTCTCCACGTTGCACTGGCATGCACACAATGCTTTACCGATGTCAGTAATGGAGTCTGAAAAGATTTTTGTCTTGTTATAAAGTTGCCAACTGTTGTTTTGTCCTTGTCGGAACTTCCAAGCAAGACAATATTCAGACATGAAGCTGCAAAATAAAATGAGAAAAAATGTTAAATCTTTACATTATAGTAAGAAACTAACTAACTAACTTTAGCAAAAAACTAGCAGCATAATGTCAGCTGATTCTTCTTTAAAATACACTGAAAACAATAATGGAACCGTTTCTGGCATTTACTTAATCGTATCTACTTTAACACAATTGTTTCATGTTAACAAGGTAGGACATAAAACAATTGCTTTAAAGTGACTTAAAGGGGAACAGTGTTTTTTTTTTCCATTGGCCCCTTGATTTTCCGTTATTCCATCATGTTCTACTCACCCATATGAGTTTTATGTCATTTGGAGCCGTTCTGAAGATATTCTGTTAGGATATATCCAAGTAACATCTTCCTATGGGCAACGATTTGAAGGCACAAACTAAACTGTTCATCATTTATTCTTTATGGTACGCCAGCATTCATAACATGTAAGCCAATCACTGTCCCCCAGACAGTTATATTTTTTATATTTATATGTTTTCAAAACAAAGCGGCGCGTGCATGATGTCTTCCGCCGTTCATTCTTCCTGTCCGCTGAACTGCTGCTAGTTTTCGTCACATGCCTGAAAGATATGTAGTGCTAGTACTACAGATGATCTCGCTCTCCAAATGGAATTGAACAACATATAAATATAAAAAATACAACCATGTCTGGGGGACAGTGATTCACCTACATGTTATGAATGCTAGCGTACCATAAATGAAGTCCTGTTTTTTTTTGTTTTTTTTTAGCACAGTGTTTACATGGGTATTAATATATAGTTATTGCACTAGGTATCAAATATAAAGGAACAAGTTATTGCACAGGGTAATAGATAGTAATTGCGTATTATCCATTGCACAAGTTATTGCTGTTGTCGTGTCGCATTGTAGAGTCTGGTGGCAGCAGGGATGAATTATGCAATATCATTATCCACCCAACTCAGTGATTAGCATCAATATTACAAGTCATTTGAATTAAAAGCAGTATTCTTTTAAATAAGAAATAAGAACAGTTCACCAAATAACACTGCAACATTGTAAAGCTACAGGTGGCATTTCATAAGATGACAACGAGGATTGATGTTTTCATTTGGCAAAAAATTTGATTGGGAATCTGTTGGGAGCTGGAGAAATTCTCTGAGGGAGGGAGCCTCCTGCACAGCTGCAGCTCGTCAAGATCATCAGAGGATCCACTACTTAAGCTGTCTTCAGACCTTGCCTCAACGCCGCAGTGTTGTTCCAGTTGGTCAGCGCTTAAGCCTAGATCCTCAGAGTAACTCCATGACTTTTGAATCCAGCTTGGATTCTAATCCTTGTCTCTGTTTTCCAGGAAACCCGTGCCTCCTCTGTGAAAGCTCTGGAAGAGCTAACCTGCCGAGCCGACCCTCAGAGCCAAACCCGAAGAATCACAGAGAACCTCCAAGCAGCTCTGGACTAGAGCTGGGAAACCCTAAACCAAGGTCTGTTCATGTTAGACGTGAGACGCTGAAGCAGCAAACAGACTCTGCTGATGAACTCTTCTCCAGATCCAACAGAGACTCTCCCAAAGCTAACCTCAAGAACCCTCAAGGTACAATCAGTTTTCTTCAAGAAATCAAACCTCTGTTGGCAACGCTAACTGAACTGTCTCTCACGCAGACTCCGGTGAACCAGAATCCAGGCCCCGAACCTGAACCAGTATATTCTGTGTGCTTGTGCTTCAATAAACTGTTAAACTTTCATCCCTGTGTCCGTCAGTGGTGTTCTGCATTCTTGGGTCGCTTTTAGTGAACCCATCATGGCAGAACACTGCGGCCAAACTCAAGGCCCAGCAGATCACCTCACCCGTCGACTAGAGGAGCTGGATGCCCAAATTCAAGGACAAACCCAAACGCTCCGTGAGTTATACCGCCTGGTTGACACTCATAACCACATGCTACAGAGCTATGCTAATTATCTGAGCAGCGCTAATGCTGCACAACAACCATTTCCGGGTCCAGTCCCTCCTCTGAGGTCACCAGCAGTGACGTCATCAGAGTACCATCCTAGTCTCCCTGAAAGATTTTCTGGTAACATGAAAGATTGCAAAGGATTTTTATTTCAATGTCGATTGATTTTTCAGAACTCCCCTGGCAGCTTTTCCACGGATTACAAGAAGATAACTTTCATTCTCTCACAGTTAACAGGAAGAGCCTTGGAATGGGCTCAGGCAAGATTTGCCGCTGACGATAGCTTAAACTGCTATTACTCTGATTTCATCTCAGAATTTACCCAGGTATTCAACCAAGAAACTGACCAAACAATTGATTCCAGAGCTCTTTTCAACCTAAAACAGGGAAACTCTTCGGTGGCTGAATTTTCCATTAACTTCCGGGTTAAAGCGGCAGCTTCCGGATGGAACCAAAGCGCCTTAAAGGGAGCCTTTTTCATGGCATTAAATGAGCACATTAAAGATGAACTCGCAACCCTCGACGAACCAGCTACCCTCGAAGATCTAATTCGCCTCTCCATTAGATTGGATAATAGAATTCGTGCCAGAAACAGTTCTAAGAAGCAGGGGACACTTTCTTCTGCCTCACATAACGTGACTGTTTGTTCTTCCTCTACAGAGCAGCTGCCCATTCAGAGACCTAAGTCCCAGCCTCTACCGTTGCCTATTCAGGCCTCTCATTGGGGCGAACGGGATGTCGAACCCATGCAGGTGGGACACACTAGGCTCACTCCAGAGGAGAGGCAAAGGCGTTTTCTAAGCAAACTATGTATCTACTGTGGTGAGAGTGGACACTTCATCGCTTCCTGCCCGGCAAAATCAAAAGCCGGGGCCCGCCAGAGGATCTGAGGAGTCTGGCGGGCCAGATAAATACAAAGAAATCTCCTCGACTGTTACTTCCTGCCACGTTGTTCTGTGCTAATCAAAACCTCTCTTTTTGTGCTCTCTTCGTCCTCTGGCATGGGAGCTGCCTTGGAGCTCGTCTGCCTGGCTGCGTGTTTCCTGGACGGGGCCGCCTTTTACAGCTGCTTTTTGTATCTCTGCTTCTGTCTCCTTGAACCCAGTCGGCCTCGGCAGATGGCCGCTCACACTGAGCCTGGTTCTGCTGGAGGTTTCTTCCTGTTAAAAGGGAGTTTTTCCTCTCCACTGTCGCTACAAGCATGCTTAGTGTGGGGGATTGTATTTGAGTCAATGAGTCAATGCAATCAACTGGTTTTCCTTAGATAGAAAACTTTGTATCAATTTGACTGTATGATCTGGTTGAACTGTAAAGTGCCTTGAGATGACATGTGTTGTGAATTTGGCGCTATATAAATAAACTGAATTGAATTGAATTGAATTTTTCTGCATTCATCGACTCAGGCTGTGAACGTAACCTTATCGATTCTAACCTCGTCCAGCAACTCCAAATTGAAACCATTCCTCTGACTCAGCCTCTCAGTGTATCCGCTATTGACGGAAGAAGACTCCTTCAAGTTACCCATCAAACTCAGCCCCTCGAGCTACTTCTGTCAGGTAACCACCGAGAAACTATAACATTTTTTGTTTTTCCCTCTGCATGTTCCCCGCTGGTTCTCGGTTTCGAATGGTTGGAGAAGCATAATCCTCACATAAACTAGACTGAACGTCACCTGGAATCTTGGTCCATCTCATGCCATGAAACATGCCTTCGTTCTGCTGCCCCCTTGGTGGGGTCTCCTAGAGGTGGGGGGGAGATGGACTCTCCTGACCTTTCTTCAGTTCCTTCTGAGTACCATGATCTAGCCCCTGTCTTCAGTAAGGTCAGTGCGACGTCCCTACCTCCACACAGACCATACGATTGCGCCATTGAACTTTTATCTGGTGCTCCTTTACCTAGTAGCAGATTGTATAATATTTCCAAGCCCGAGAGAGAAACAATGGAAAAACACATCAACGAATCATTAGCTGCTGGAATAATCCGCCCATCATCCTCTCCATTGGGCGCCGGGTTCTTCTTCGTGGGGAAGAAGGATGGTTCCCTGAGACCTTGTATTGACTATCGAGGTTTGAACCAGATTACTATTAAGAACAAATACCCACTGCCTCTCCTTGCCTCTGCTTTTGAGCCCGTACAGGGAGCTACTGTGTTTTCTAAACTGGATTTAAGAAACGCTTATCATCTCCTTAGGATCCGTGAAGGCGACGAATGGAAAACTGCCTTCAAAACTCCCTTGGGCCAATTCGAATATCTAGTAATGCCCTTTGGTCTAACTAACGCTCCAGCTTGCTTCCAGGCCCTTGTCAATGATGTTCTCAGAGACTATCTCAATATATTTGTTTTCGTGTACATTGACGACATACTCATTTACTCCAAGAACCTCGATGAACACAAGAAACATGTCCGTCTTGTTTTACAGAGACTGCTGGAGAACAAGCTGTTCGTGAAAGCCGAGAAGTACGAATTTCATCAACCTTCAGTCACCTTTTTGGGGTTTGTGCTCGAGGGCGGCCAGGTAAAACCATCTGAGGACAAGATTAAGGCAGTTTTGGACTGGCCAGTTCCAGAGAACCGCAAACAACTACAAAGGTTTTTAGGTTTTGCTAACTTCTATCGTCAGTTTATCAGAAACTACAGCCAGACCGCCCTTCCATTAACTTCTCTGACCTCTGTCAAACGCATTTTTCAGTGGACTCCTGAGGCTCAAGCAGCGTTTGATAAATTAAAGTCTTTATTTTCCAGAGCAACTGTTCTTATGCAACCTGACCCAGCCAAGCAGTTTATTCTAGAG
Source organism: Cyprinodon tularosa (assembly GCF_016077235.1). NCBI lineage: Eukaryota > Metazoa > Chordata > Actinopteri > Cyprinodontiformes > Cyprinodontidae > Cyprinodon > Cyprinodon tularosa. The sequence goes on along the minus strand of NW_024038880.1, from coordinate 536,307 downwards.
GTGGATGCTTCAGATTCTGGTGTTGGAGCAGTCCTATCACAGAGACTGTATTCAGATCAAAAAATACACCCTTGTGCTTTCTTCTCCCGTAGACTTTCTTCTGCTGAGCAAAATTACGATGTGGGTGACCGAGAGCTTCTGGCCATTAAACTGGTTTTGGAGGAATGGAGGCATTGGCTGGAAGGAGCTGAGCATCCGGTTCTTGTATGGACTGACCACAAGAACCTGGCTTACATCCAGTCAACCAAGCAAGCTAATCCCCGCCAATCCAGGTGGTCAATTTTTTTCTCTCGGTTCAATCTCATCATCTCCTACAGACCCGGATCCAAGAATGTCAAACCCGACTCTCTCTCTCGTCTCTACTCCGTCGATCATCCCGAGACACCTGAACCTGTCCTTCCAGCTTCATGTACAGTGGGAGTGGTCAACTGGGAGATAACTGACCTCATCAACTCAGCCCTAGCCACTGAACCCGATCCAGGTAACGGTCCCACTAACCGAACCTATGTTCCATCTTCCGTCAGGTCCCGTCTCATCCAATGGATGCACTCCGCCAAATTCTCAGCTCATCCAGGAGTCAGTAGAACTGTAGCCCTCATCTCTAGACGCTTCTGGTGGCCCACTCTCCACAGGGACGTTAAGGAGTATGTGTTGGCTTGCCCCACATGTGCCCGTAACAAAGCCTCACACCAACCTCCTTCTGGCCTGCTTCAGCCGCTCCCTGTTCCCTCGCGTCCTTGGTCCCATATCGCCATTGATTTCATCACCGGTCTCCCCGTCTCTCGAGGTATGTCCACCATATTCACCATTGTTGACCGTTTCTCGAAGTCCTGCCATCTTATTCCCCTCAGAAAACTTCCCACGGCCTTCCAGACAGCCCAGCTTCTCATCAAGCATGTTTTCCGGTTACACGGCATTCCCCAAGAGATCCTCTCGGACAGAGGTCCTCAGTTCATTTCCCAGGTCTGGAAGGCTTTCTGTTCTGCTCTCGGCTGCAAACCCTCTCTCACCTCTGGTTACCACCCCCAATCGAATGGTCAGACTGAGAGAATGAATCAGCAGTTGGAATCAACCCTTCGCTGCCTCACTTCAAACAACCCCGTGGACTGGAGCCAATTTCTCCCGTGGATAGAATACGCACATAGCTCCCTCAGATCTGCATCCACTGGACAATCCCCGTTTCAGGTTAGTCTCGGCTATCAACCACCTCTTTTTCCCGCAGACGAGAGAGAGATTTCGGTCCAGTCCGTCAATCAACACATCCGCCGTTGTCAAAGAATCTGGAGGGAAACCATCGCCACCCTCAATCAGTCATCTGAGTCCATAAAACGCTTCGCCGACGCCAGGAGACGTCCTGCCCCCGAGTACACTGAGGGCCAGGAGGTATGGCTGTCCACTCGAGACATTCCCCTCAAGGGGAAGCTCTCTCCTAGGTTCATTGGACCCTACAAGATCACTCGAGTCATCAACCCCTCAGCCGTCCGTCTCCAATTACCTCAGTCACTCCGGATCCACCCTACCTTCCACGTGTCCCAGATCAAGCCTGTCTCCTCAAGCCCTCTGTGCCCACCGTCCGACTCCCCACCACCCGCCCTGAAGGTCGATGGTCATCCAGCATTCACAGTTCGACGCATCGTGGACTCCCGTCGACGAGGTCGCGGATGGCAGTACCTCGTCGACTGGGAGGGCTACGGACCGGAGGATCGCCAGTGGGTTCCGGGCTCGTACATCCTCGATCCTGCCCTTATCGAGGAGTACGAGCGTTCCTGCCCATCAACCTCTTCCGGACCGCCAAGGGGCGGTCGTTGAGGGGGGAGTACTGTTGGGAGCTGGAGAAATTCCACCTTTCTCCAGCAGAGTCCGCCGTGGATCCTCTGAGGGAGCCTCCTGCACAGCTGCAGCTCGTCAAGATCATCAGAGGATCCACTACTTAAGCTGTCTTCAGACCTTGCCTCAACGCCGCAGTGTTGTTCCAGTTGGTCAGCGCTTAAGCCTAGATCCTCTGAGTAACTCGATGACTTTTGAATCCAGCTTGGATTCTAATCCTTGTCTCTGTTTTCCAGGAAACCTGTGCCTCCTCTGTGAAAGCTCAGGAAGAGCTAACCTGCCGAGCCGACCCTCAGAGCCAAACCCGAAGAATCACAGAGAACCTCCAAGCAGCTCTGGGCTAGAGCTGGGAAACGCTAAACCAAGATCTGTTCATGTTAGACGTGAGACGCTGAAGCAGCTACGGACTCTGCTGATGAACTCTTCTCCAGAACCAACAGTGACTCTCCCAAAGCTAACCTCAAGAACCCTCAAGGTACAATCAGTAAACTTCAGGAAATCAAACCTCTGTTGGCAAGGCTAACTGAACTGTCTCTCACGCAGACTCCGGTGAACCAGTATCCAGGCCCCCAACCTGAACCAGTATATTCTGTGTGCTTGTGCTTCAATAAACTGTTAAACTATCATCCCAGTGTCCGTCAGTGGTGTTCTGCATTCTTGGGTCGCTTTTAGTGAACCCATCATGACAGAATCATTTCATCAATGTGAAAAAAAATGGGCTGATGTCTTGTTACATCCCTAATAAATAACCAAATGGGTTTTAAGATGATAAACACAAATAAAAAAAAAAAAGTCTTCTCAATTAACTGAGGTACATTTTAAATAACATAATTTCTTACATAATTAAGAGGGTTATACTTACCAGAAGAAACATCAAAATACTCCCTGGATGCCATTTCGTCAATCATCTCTTGTATTTAAATCTTCAGAAGGGTGTAGTTAAACTTACAACTTCGGTCTGCATATCTGGTAAGACGTCCCAAATCTGTGAAAGTTATTCGCTAAATTAGACACATTCATAAAGTCCTCCAGTTTTTTTAGGACTAAATTAATCAGAAAGTTGTTTTCTTTACACACAAGAGAAAAATAATAAGCTAAAGCAATTGAAAAGGTTGGACGTGAAAAATGGAACGGCAAAAAAAAAAATTATGAAAATATAGAACAAAGTGTAAATGGAAGGTAAAATATTATTTTAGCTTTTAATTTTATGCTGGTATCAAAAGTTTTCATCTAGACCTGATAATTAGAAAGCTATGCCTGATTTACGGCAGTTGTGTAATTTCATCTGGGCTTAAAAGTTTAAAAGATTTTTTTCCCAAAATTTGACAATCGAGGTTGGGACTGATGAAAAGGAGTTTGCTCATCAGCAAGGTACTTTAAATTGTCTGGGATTTATTTTTTTATTTTTAGAATCATATTTTTAAGAAAAAAATCCAAATCTATATTTTAATTTACAAAGTCTTTGCATAAAGTACTAAAATCTGGTAAAAGTAGGTACCTCTCCAAAATATGACCAAGTCACTGACTGAAATGTTACTTGAGTTAATTTCTTAAAGTTTCTGAAATGTCTTGTACTTAAGTGTCAAAATCACTGTAAAAATAGATGTTACTTAATTAATGTAATGAAAAGTATAAGTAAAAAGTAAAACAATATGTAAACCAAACATTAAAAATTGATCGGAGTAACAGTATACAATTAAGTTCGTAAATATAGGGAAGTAAAAGTGAAATTTATCATAAATATTTTATACTTAAGGAAAGTAGAACTACAAAATATACATAAGTACGGTAGTAAAATTTTACTTCCTTACTATGCAAACTGCTTTTTCAGTCTTGCGTTATTGGAATTACCAGTTTGAATTGATCATTTTCTTTAATGGGAGGGTATATAAACTCTCAAGCTCAACTGTGCAAAACGTATAGAAATATGTTACCAAAGCTAATAGAGTTTAAAAAATTGCACAAGAGGGAAACAAAAATCGCTTTAAAACCACTTAAAAGATGACCCATCATTTCTTAAAGCTGCACTTTTCATTATACTATTGACTTCACAGTGTTGGTTATTCATTTAGCGAAATAATATTTATTTATGTACACTACCGTTCAAAAGTTTGGGGTCACATTGAAAGGTCCTTATTTGTGAAGGAAAAGCACTGTACTTTTTCAATGAAGATAACTTTAAACTAGTCTTAACTTTAAAGAAATAAACTCTATACATTGCTAATGTAGTAAATGACTATTCTAGCTGTCTGGTTTTTGGTGCAATATCTACATAGGTGTATAGAGGCCCATTTCCAGCAACTTTGACTCCAGTGTTCTAATGGTGCAATATGTTTGCTCATTGGCTCAGAAGGCTAATTGATGATTAGAAAACCCTTAAGCAATCATGTTCACACATCTGAAAATAGTTTAGCTCATTACAGAAGCGACAAAACTGACCTCCCTTTGAGCAGATTGAGTTTCTGGAGAATCACATTTGTGGGGTCAATTAAACGCTCAAAATGGCCAGAAAAAGAGAACTTTCATCTGAAACTCGACAGTCTATTCTGGTTCTTAGAAATGAAGGCTATTCCATGCGAGAAATTGCTAAGAAATTGAACATTTCCTACTACAGTGTGTACTACTCCCTTCAGAGGACAGCACAAACAGGCTCTAACCAGAGTAGAAAAAGAAGGGGGAGGCCGCGTTGCACAACTGAGCAAGAAGATAAGTACATTAGAGTCTCTAGTTTGAGAAACAGACGCCTCACAGGTCCCCAACTGGCATCTTTATTAAATAGCACCTGCAAAACACCAGTGTCAACATCTACAGTGAAGAGGCGGCTGCAGGATTCTGGGCTTCAGGGCAGAGTGGCAAAGAAAAAGCCATATCTGAAACTGGCCAATAAAAGAAAAAGATTAAGATGGGCAAAAGAACACAGACATTGGACAGAGGAAGACTAGAAAAAAGTGTTGTGGACGGATGAATCCAAGTTTGAAGTGTTTGGAACACAAAGAAGAACGTTTGTGAGACGCAGAACAAATGAAAATATGCTGGAAGAATGCCTGACGCCATCTGTTAAGCATGGTGGAGGTAATGTGATGGTCTGGGGTTGCTTTGGTGCTGGTAAGGTGGGAGATTTGTACAGGGTAAAAGGGATTCTGAATAAGGAAGGCTATCACTCCATTTTGCAACGCCATGCCATACCCAGTGGACAGCGCTTGATTGGAGCCAATTTCATCCTACAACAAGACAAGGACCCTAAACACACCTCCAAATTGTGCAGAACTATTTAGAGCAGAAGCAGGCAGCTGGTATTCTATGGGTAATGGAGTGGCCAGGGCAGTCACCAGATCTGAACCCCATTGAGCTGTTGTGGGAGCAGCTTGACCGTATGGAACGCAGGAAGTGCCCATCCAACCAATCCAACTAGTGGGAGCTGCTTCTGGAAGCGTGGGGGGCAGTTTCTCCACATTACCTCAACAAATAAACAGCTAGAAAGCCAAAGGTCTGCAATGCTGGAATTGCTGCAAATGGAGGATTCTTTGACGAAAGCTTGATGTTTGATGTAAAAAAAGATCTTATTTCAAATACAAATCATTATTTCTATCTTTGTCAATGTCTTGACTCTAGTTTCTATTCATTTCACAACGTATGGTGGTGAATAAGTGTGACTTTTCAGGAAAACACAAAATTGTTTGGGTGACCCCAAACTTTTGAACGGTAGTGTATATTGGAGTAAACTGAGAAATCTAAGTGATTTTAATGTAAATAATTAATATCCTGCATGTAATGAAAGAGCCATGGCAGAGCAGTAAGTTCTTGCATAATATGTATGAGGAAGTTGTTTTCAAAGACACTAACTCTTTGTTAGAAGAAAATTAAATAATATTTGCTCAAAGGTTTAAGCTAAAACCAGAATTAAATTATATCTGAAGCTGATGCAATTCTTGGACCAGTGGTTTAAGGCTGTTGATTAATTTTACTGTTTTCTGCACATATTTTTTAAACTTGTTTAGTGCATTTCGCTAATGCACCGTTTCTGAGATGTGTGCCAAAAACCTAACAAGCAAAGCAAAAAACAGCATTTTTTAGGAGAATATTCCAATTAAACTAAAGCTTTAAAATCAACTAATTTCAAGGAAACCTTTGAATCAGTTTTCATGAAATTAGTTTTCTTTTTCATGTGCCAAAATTACTTCCATATATGTAAAATATTCTAGTGAATGAAATGTTTTTCTTTGCAGTTTAAGTACTGCTGCTTTTCTTACCTGATTTTTCCTAATCTTTCACTTTGCACACACCTGGCTCCTCTGCTCCCCCTCTACACCTCTCCCTCTTTAGACTAGCAATCATAAAATGGATTATAAATTCAAATAAGTAGAAACTGAAAAAAATATAATGATTTACTAATGATTGAGTACATTAAAATATTGATATTAAGTTGTGGTTTTAAAGATAATCAAACAAAGCATTCTCAGACACATTAGAGGATCACACTAGTGAACATTTCACCAACACACCATCAATAGGTGCAGAAATCGGACTGAACATTTCAGAAACACCTGAATGCAGTGTTTTCCTCAAAGCGTTGGTCAACATTTAAGTTACATGTAGGGGCTCTGGAAACAATTTGAGGACTTGCCAGCAATTCTTACAGCGACTTTCTCTTTCACTATTGCAGCCAGTTTTTATTCTAAAAGAAACCTGTGCACAACATTTAATTAAAAACACCTTATGATAATAATAACACATAATATTTTATTATTAGTATTATCATTTCGATTTGGAACTCTGTACTAATATAAAAGACAATAAGTAAATTAGGAAAATTAAGATTAATCTCTAATACATTTTTCAACATATTTAATTGCTTTTCAAATACCATGGTTTTTTGCATATTTTAAGAGATTCTACTTACCTGACATCAAAGCTGCTCTTTGTATATTTTTATTTTTGCTTTCGTTTTTCATTCCACTTTAATGTAGACTACAGTGACTCCACCCTGGATAAGGAGGGTGGGGTTAGGGAAGGATTTGGCATTAAAAAACAAACAGGTCTGGTCCTGACTTTCACAGAGAGTGAAAGTATTCTTTTACATTGTGCTCTCATTATGGGTTGTTTTATGTACATACTTGATACTTGATGTTGAGATGGGGGTGAAGTAGAAGTTGAGCACCCACACTACAGAAACCTTATCAGAAGAGCCAGCATCATATGAACAGGCAACGACTGACTTTATTAGCAAAGAAAACAACGGGAATAACAGCACTGAGTCATTCTAAGGACTTGAAACGAGAAAAAGGTGTGCCTGAGCCTGGCACACCTGGAGGAGAAGAACACCCAGGTGCGGATGCTGTTCCTGGACTTCAGTTCAGCTTTCAACACCATCATCCCACAGCATCTGATGGGCAAACTGGAACAGCTGGGCTTCAATACACCCCTCTGCTATTGGCTGCCAGACTTCCTCACCAACAGACCTCAGTCAGTCCGGGTCGGACAGAACACCTCTGATATCATCAGTCTAAGCCCCTCCCCTCATGGCTGCGTCCTGAGCCCCCTGCCGTTCACCCTGATGACACACGACTGCGTCCCCAGGTTCACCACCGATCACATGGTGAAGTTTGCAGACGACACCACGGCGGTGGGCCTCATCAGAGACGACAACGACCTGGACTACAGAGAGGAGGTGGAGCAGCTGGTGGAGCAGAGATAACAGCCTGATCCTGAAGGTGGAGAAGACCAAGGAGATCATGGTGGACTTCAGGAAGAAGCGGCCTAACCACGCTCCACTGCTCATCAACAGCTCAGCTGTAGAGGTGGTCAGCAGCAGCATATTTCCTGGGGGTGCACATCACAGACACCCTCACCTGGACTGGACCAGCACCATAGAGAGGGTTCTGACCAGCTGTCTCACTGTGTGGTGTGGAGGCTGCAGCGCCTCAGACTGGAAGAAGGTGAGAAGAGTGGTGAGAACAGCAGATGCTTTCCCTCCTCTCCCATGAACATGCACAATGTTGTTTTCATTGCCACTTATCGCCAGAGGGGGTAAAACTTCTACTAAAACTCTTAAAGGTGCACTGTGCTCCTTTATACAGCTGATCTACATTAAGCATGCCACAACAACTACAGAGCTCTTCAGTCATCCATTCAGGTTTGCCTAAAGCTATTAATATCTACAAGAACTCATTGAAAAGTATATTGTTATGGCAGCATTTCATTTTCCTATAGGTTCAATAAAGTAATTTTCTATTGAGAATAAAAGGTAGAGCATAGGTAAAATATTCAGTATTGGTTTTACCTTATTGTATGATTATTGCTGAAGAAACCTGAAATACCATGATACCCTGAAGCTAGTAAAGCTGCCTGTTGTTTGTGATCAGACCAGTGGTTTAAAGTTACAAAGTACAGTTACCTCATTACGGTACTCAAGTGCTTTTTATATCTTGAGTATTTTTTCTTTTTTTACTTATAATTTATAACTTTCTACCCTACTCCATTTCCAGGAAACTGCTGGTTCCTTGTTCCTCTTGGCTCAGATTAGCTTTATAATCCACTGTTGCTGTTTTTCTTGAAATATAATTCCATCATGGCAGATACCAGCTCTTAGGACTGAATCTGGATGCCACTGATTTAAAGTGGCCTAAAGGTGCCTATTTACGGCAGTCTATGGTTGAGAGGCGGGTCCACCCTGGACAGGTCTCCAGTCTGTCACAGGGAAACACAGAGACACACAAAGGCACACAACCACTAACACACTCACTACTAAGGACAGTTTAGAGAATCCAATGAACCTAACAGTCCTGTTTTTGTAATGTGGGAGGAAGCCGTAGGGAGCCCTGGGCCGGGACTTGAACCCAGAGCCTTCTCGCTGCAAGGCAGCACGGTTCCACTGTTCCAGCCCAGAGTTGTTCTACGAGTCACTAAATCAGGTGGTTTCTGAAAGTTACAAGGTATTTTAAAATTTCTCTGAAAATTACACAGAAGTGTTGTGATATTAGAAAATTAAATTTGTATTTTTGCACACTTAAGTACTTTTAAATGCATTTACTTTTGAATACTTCAATATTTCAAACATGAGAACATTTTAATATTTCAACTTGAGTAGATGTTTTTCTGAGTAACTTTTACTTGTATTTGAGTAAACTTTGATTCTGAGTATCAATACTTTCACTCAAGTAACACTCTTGAGTACTCCGTCCACCACTGGCTAGGAAACAAATACCACTTTTCCGTAGATGCTGATTATAAAAGTCAATTTTTTGTTTTCTTATTTTGCTTTAATATTTTCTCTTTATTCATACACCAGGACACCAAGAAAACTCACAATTCCTTCAGGAAACAACGATTTTGCATTTTTTTGTAGATGAGTTGAAAAAGCCTTGTCTGGTAAACGTCCCTAAAATGACATGCAATGGTTATAAAGACCCTTATTAACCTCTACTATACAAAATACAGTCTAGAGCCCCTGTCACACCTTGACGTTTTAGACCATCACATGTCTGACGTACGAAAAATCTGGCAAAAAACCTTACCATAACCTTGGATACATTATGGGTGCGTTTTGTTTAAGTTATGAGCACGCTGAATCACTCTGGCACACATCGACATACATCGACGTACCTTGAGAAATTTAGTGTGTATGCCAGCGTATGCCATACGTCGCCCATAAGTGTAAGTTACTAATAAGTCATGGCGTCTAGCTTAATAGTAACGTGTGCATAACTTATAGGTAACTTATCAAGAACTTCTCTCCAATGCGGATCCTTCATGCGTTTGGATTTTTTTATAAACCTTTATTTTTACAGGCAAGTCATTAAGAACAAGTTCCTAGGACTAAAGCAAATGCAATACATTAGTAATACATACATAAAATACAAACACAAGAGCTAAAAACAAACACAAGAGCTAATACGACCATGACCAACAAACTTCCTTGCAGACATGATGCTGAATCTGCTTCAACTGAAAAATCTCTTTCTTTTTTATTTTTATTTATTCTTGTTTCTTTTGGCGAGTGGTAAACAGCAGCTAGGTTAATACTGCGATTAAAGAAATCTTTTTATGCAGACCAGGAACCTCCGGGCACATCGCTGCCCCCCTCAGGACACTGGCTTTTGCATCATTTCATGGGCATTACGCTGCCGTACGTTATGCATACCTTAGGCTGTGGTTGGACAGAAGTACTAAAGTCGTTATGAATACTCTATGTATACGACCAGAATTTTAAAAAATACATAGAAAGTCCAGCGTACGTCAGGGTTTTAGGAGATTCTGGGACGTCGGTCATATGTGGATAAATCGTCAAGGTGTAACAGGGTCCTTACATAAAAACTTGTCTTGAAGTCAGCAGCGTTGCTCTCAGTTACAGAAACTCTAGAGAAACCAGTCAAACAAGAAATTCAGTGTTTTTCAGCCAAACACAAACATAAACCTTTCTGAGAAATATGGCAGATATGTAGGTCGACATGGTTGTTTAAACAGACCAGCAACAAGAATTTTCTAAAAGGGTTTGAAAACATCTTTTCCTTTTTTAGTTCTAATGAAAGTTTGCTTTGACTTTACAGCAGCTCATCTCACTATATTAAAATATAATTCAAACTTTTACAATCTCCATTACATTCTACATTGAGATTAAAAGAACCAGAGAATCTTCTGCATTTAAAGCTGTCTTACATTTTGAAAGTCAGGTGGAATAAAAGCGTTTATGCATAAATGGTTGCAAAGCAGCATTGTCGTCGTCTTATGGTTGCATCACGTCTCAGGAAATGCTGCACGCTCGCCTCTCTGAGGCTTTCTTCACCCGCTCCTGTATCCACTCGTTTATTTCGTCCTGATGCCTTTTCTGCAGCTCAGTCATTCGGTTTTTGATCTGCAGCTCACTGTTGAAACAAAGCGATGATTTCAGAGCCTTAACTTCCTCCTCCTGCTTTTTCTGCAGCTTTTCGAAGTTTTTCTGGTGAACTTTGTTTGTATTCAGCTGCTTGATCAAAAGTTCAGTTTGTTTTTCATGCTTCAGCTTCAGGTCCATTAATTCTTTCCCGTATTTCTCCAGCTCAGTCGAGACATCAGAGGTATATTTGTGCCTGAAATCGTTGCATTGTTCCGCTTGTTTTCTGGCGTCCTCATAATTTCTCCTCTCTATCTCCTCTACCTGCTTTCGGAACATTTCCTGGGCTACCTTCCAGTCTCTCTTCTCTTGTTCCCTCCGAAGTTGTTCCTCCTCTCGCCTTTTTAATTCGTATCTAAGCTTTTCCTCTTCATGTTCTTCTCTGAGCTTTTGGAGGCGTTGCTGCTCACTTTCTTGCCTTTGCTTTTCGTCTCGATATCTCTTCTCCCACCATTCTGTCCTTTCCTTCTCCCAAGCTTCTCTTTCCTTTCTCATTTCTTCTCTGCTTTGCCGTAATAATGCTGTCTCTGGTAACGTTGCTCCAACCGGTCCCTGATTTACCTGCAAACATTCAACTTTTTGATCCCACTCATATTGTTTCATCTCATCTTTCCTTTTCTTTTCCATCTCCTCTTCTTTTCTTCGTTTCCTTTCCATCATCACCTTCTCTTCCTCCCTCAGTATTTTCTCCTCTTTCTCCTTGACTCTCTGGGCGCTCTGTTGGGTTTCTTGTTGAAATCTGGCTTGCCTTTTTTTAAATGTTTCACTCCTATTTAGCATTTTGTATTCAAGCTCTTTTTTAAAGTCTTCCTTCTTTTTCTGCAGTTCCTTGTCCTTCTCTATCAGTAGTTTCTCTGTTTCCCTCTGTATTGCTTCCTCTGCCTCTGTAAAGATGGCTGAGGTGTAGTAATCACCACCATTTTGCTGTAGCATCGTCTCAACTCTGTCTAGGAGCTCTCGAACCTGAGATCGATTGGTTTGGTCATTGTTGTTAAAGACTTGGTACCTCCCTCCACAATCGCTAATCAGCTGTTTGACATATTCATCGCTTTCGTTTAAGTAACTATCAAATGTTTGATTTTTAAGATCGTCCCCTCTGGTGAACACGACAATGATGAAGTCCTTGGACTTCTCAAAGAATTCCTCGATCAGCTTCAAAGTGTCTTTTTCTTCTTGAGTAAAGCGTCCGATCTGCAGGACGAGCAGGAAGACGTGGGGTCCGGGGGCCAACATGCTGATGCATTTGATTAGCTCTTGCTTAACTTGGTCATTTGACAGACAGGTGTCAAATAACCCTGGCGTGTCCACCACGGTTACAAGACGGCCTTCAGCCTCTCCCGTCTCTTTTTGGCAAATCTTCGTCACCGATCTTTGACTGACTTTTGATGAGAAGCACTCTCTGCCAAGGATAGTGTTTCCAGTGGCACTTTTACCACAACCCGTCTTACCGATCAGCAGTATCCGTAGGGGCTCTTCACTCTCTGGCATTGGCAGGGGAGTTGGGTCTTGCTTCTGAGGTCTATAGTCCTGCAGAGGACTCTCCCTAAACATTGCACTCCCTGTCCTGTGTAGACTCAATTTCACATTTGGACGGTCGCGACAACTAAACGTGTTACTCTTTTTAAGCTTTTGCGGCTTGGGGAACATTTTTTTGGTAAAACTTTTCTGTCCTACGTTTGTCATTACTTGGACAAATTGCAACACCTCATGGATCTGCTGCTCTTCCTGGGTGTTGAAGACCATAAACTGTTTGTTACATTTCTGACAGATTTCTTGAATATCTCTGTTTTCCTTTAGAAAATTCAGAAGTTTAGAGGAATTGAAAATTGCCTCTACAGCAAAAAGAATCATGGTAAATTCAGTGATTCTAGAATCAAAGATTTTCTCAATGGTTTCCAGCTCTTTTTTATCGTCATCATCAGGGCAGTCCAATGGTAGGACCAGAATGAAGGCGTGGACACCCTCTGGCTCACAGAGGGAAAGACTTCTATAGGATTCCTTCATTGCTGTGTCCATTGGTGTTTTATACAGAGCTGGTAGCTCCACTATGGACACCTGGCGCCCGAAGACAGAGCCCTGATTTCTAACATCCACTGAATCGCCAAACGCACCGCAATAACTGTCCCTCAGGATGGCACGAGCTACGGAAGCTTTCCGGGATGTATGTCTTCCACAAAGGACCAGGTTCAGATGGGGCTTCACAGATTTTGGCTCACTTATTAGTTCCATGTCTTCAGGAAATGTTAAATATCGCCCCTTGTTCTCTCTCACGATATTTTCAATCCTTTTCATCAGTTCTTGTAGTTTATTAACAGAGTATTGTCTTTGGTGGAAGTTCATTTTGTGGATCCTTTGTCCACAGTCTGCGACGAGTTGGTTTATGGTAAAACACGATCCCTGATCGTCTTCGGATGTTATGACAATCGCACAATTAAAAGCTTCTGTCCCGAAAAAACTCAGGACAAACTTCAGATTTTGCCTGTCCGACTTGGTGAAGTCTGACGGGTTCGCGAGCAGCAGCAGGACGTTCGGTCCTGGTGGGCAGAGAGCCACGCACGCCTTCATGTCATGACTGACACTTTCCACAGGCAGACCGAGGATATCTCCCGTTTTAATCAGGGTGAAGGGTTTTCTCCTCCATTCTCCATACAACACGTCAAAAGACTTCACTTTTTGTGAAGAATAAGGCGTTCCGTCTGTCAAGAAATTACTGAGGGTTGTTTTATCATCTTCGTTTTTACCAAGAATCACAATCCTCAGATCGGTTACTGAAAAGAGAAATAAAAATAATTAACTGAGTTAGGTTTTTCAAACAGTTGCAGTGTTTCTTCAACATGCTGTAGTATAATTACTAAAAGCATTGTCCTATTGACCTATTGTGCCATCGCAGATACGATTATGGAATCATTGCATTAGCATTTCAATAGCCCGGTGTAATATAACATTGAGCTGGAGTTGCCTAGTGGTTACAGTATGGTGCTTGCTATAAGTCCGATGGTTAGAATCCCACCTGCTACCAGTCTTGGTCCCTGGGAAAGCCCCTTACTGGCAGAATGCTCCCCAGGCGCTACACTGGGGCACCCCATTGCTCTCTTATCCCCTTTCCCCCTGAAAAATCCATTCATCCCATGAATAATCTAGCCTCTTGAGACCATCCTGATCTCGCAAGCTTTCAAGGTTTCACTCGTAGATCCGTCTGGAGACTCTCCATTAAAGAAAATTTGGAGCCGTTCACCAAGCGAACGTCCAATCAGCTTTGACTTTGAGGCAGGTTGAGGTGTGACGCAACGAGAAGCGCGACAGTTCAGTCTAAAGAACATGGCGGCTTCAGCCGATGAAACTAGCGTTAGCGTGGCTATCGAGCAAGTTTTATCGGAATTACAGAGTATTTCTTCACTGAAAGAAGAGCAAAACACTGCTCTGGAGGCTTTTCTCAGAGGAAAAGATGTTTTTGCTCTTCTCCCGACTGGTTTCGGCAAGAGTAGCCTGGCTTGTGGTTGTGTTTTCGTCGCTGCTCTGTTAGTACGTCATATGCTTCGTTGATCTGATTGGTTTATTTGGCCCGTCTATCACCAACATAGGCCAATCAGCTAACCAGTATTTTCGCCCCTTCCCAAAATTACTTCAACGGAAGGTTTCCAGATGGATATGCGGAGCAAATCCATCTAGTGGAGTCAGGTTATGAATAATCAGCTTTTAGTGGCATTATGAACAGCTCACTGATGTGAGTCCACCCGGGTCAAAATGACTCAGCGGGGACCCGCTTTAAAATTGCCTCGGCTCTGATCAGCATGCTGTGGGAACCCCAGCGCCTGGTTGACCCGATAAATTACCTGACACCATTGAACACAACATACAGACGTCGACACACCTTGGCAGTCGCTTCTGATCTAACAAGTAGAACCAACTCTGTTTACATTCGATAAACATGGAGCAGCTCTGGTGAGACGGATTCAGACAGATAATAGAGAGAAACAATAAAGTACACTGACTACACCCTGGCTTCCGTCCATGTTGCTCTCCATTGTTTACTCTCCTGATTTCTGTTGCACTGGTGACATCATCAACGCTAACCCAGCGTGATGATGTCACAGACAGAGGCCAGAGAGCTGCCAGAGAGGGAGAAGGGAGCCAGATGCCGATTGATATTGGCTTGACCCATGTTTAAAAAAAAAACTCTATTGTCAGTGGGAAAGACGATTCTGAGTAACAGGCCAGTTGAAATTGCAAATGTTTTGAACAGTTCCAAGTTTGTTACCTTCAAAGATTTCGCTTCCCTTTAAATCCACGACTGCTTATGATATAATTCATGTTTTGCATTCAGTGCATTTAGTTTGATAATCTTTAGTGTAAAATATTCTTGTAGTTTTTTAACTCACCCGACGATGTCGCCATGTTTCAGCAGGGGGAAACGTCAAAGTCGATTCTATTGGAAGATGCTGCTAAACCTGAAACTACACAATATAATAATAATAATTACATGGGTTAAAAAAGATGATTTAATTACTTGATGTTTAACTCCAATACAGAAATATTGTATAATTTTTCTTGTTAAACGATAAATTTGATCAGAATCTCATCAAGACTGTCTAAAAAGCCGAACCAATACTAAAAACATCTGATATGTTCTGTTTTATGCTGTCATGCAAGGACTAGTTCATCCTACCAATTAACCACAATTAACAGAACACATGTAACTTAATGTTGTATTATGTTTATTGAAGAAAGAAAATTGGAATGTATTTTTCCACATTTAAATTCTCATTCTCATTCATTAGGAGTTTTATACTAACAACTTTCTGTCAAAACTGCTGTTTATAGCTGAGATCTGTGTGTTTTCACCTCAGTTTTTCTCGGTCTAATGTTGTTGCTTTCTGGTTTAACCTGATCTCTAAACTGATTAAATAAATCACACATCAGTGCGGTTCAGGATTCAGATTTTTCTATGTTCCCGATTTATTATCTGTACAATAAGATAAAGAAATATAATTTTATTAAACTTACCAACATGCCTCTTAGTCTGCCATTGTCTCCAAACGCTTAGTTGAGCTTCCAACTCAGAAATGTGCTCATTTCCTTTCCAGCACATCTCAAGCTCGTTGTCAGAGCAAAGTGAAAGTGTCACACATGAAAGCCTTTATGGTTGGCTTTGGTCCAAATATGCAGACAAGTATGACAACAATGGAAACTCCGTTTCGGGCTGATTTTCAAAACCTTTGATCTCTTTTAGGACCCAATAGTGACATTTCTTACATTGTGCAAACCATTTTCCATAAATCATAGCACATCGTGGGGACTGACTGCTCTGATGGGGGCCAATGGCTGGTTGCCATGGGTACAAATGTTTGTTTAGGGTTTGGTTTTAGGTTTAGGACTAAGATGTGAATGGAGTTTAGACTGGGTTTAGGTTTAGGTTTAATCCCATATTGGTTAGGGTTAGGGTCATGGTTAGGCTGTAGAAATGGGTTAGAAATTAATGGTCAATCAAAAGTCCTCAGAGGGATAGCTAAACATGTTTTGGGTGTGTGTGTGTTTGGCCATGTTTTTGCAACCTTTTGGTGACAATTTCCCAGCATTATGCTACATTTTGGGGACTTATTAGTACTTGTGGGGACCACCTCCTGGTCCCCATGAGAAAAATTAGGTTTTTGCTGTTTAGTAATAAGTTGTGAATTGAGTTTAGGTCGGGTCTAGGTAAGTTAGGTTAGGTATGGGATGGTAATGGCTGGGCTTAGGGTAAGAGTTAGGCCAATGAAAGTAAAGAGAAATTAATGGAAGTCAATTGAAACTCCCCACAAGGATAGCGTGACACACACACGCACACACACACACAATGTATGTGATCATGCTGCTAAATTCGGACATTTTTTTGCATTATTAAGTTAAGCCTTCATTATTTTCCTTCATCTGATGGTTCCCTCTCATCTCATCGTATCTTTTCTTAAGTTTAACTGTAGCTCAGCAGAAAGTCCCTCTTCTCTGTGCCTCATTATAACCCTGATGAGGCTTATTAGACTAAACCTCCTCCTCTTGTCTTGCAGGGTGAGTAGTTAACAAGCTGTTATTTAATAAACTGCTAACTTCAGCCTGGGTTAATCCGGTTCCACCTGCTCCTTTGTGCTTTCTGACGCTGCAGACTCCATGGCTGCTCTGACATGAGCTCTGTCCCCGTTCCTCTTCCCTGAGGCGCTTAGTTTCACATTTTCCTGCCGTTGTTTTGATTTTACATTTTTATTATGTAATTTCAAACATACATCGATATTTTTAAGTCCCTTAAGGGGTTAGGCAACGAGATGAGCTTTACTACCGTCGGGTAGGGGGCTCAGGCAGACGCATACCTGAGTTTTCAATGGACAGAACATTTTTAACCAATCAGGATGATTGATTTATCTCTGTGCCTTTAGGGGACATGAGCTGTGAATTTATCCATTTAAATAAAGTGAACTGTAAGGATTTTTACACATCTTCACCACAGATGCCGGTAAGTTTGACCGGTGCTGTGAAATACCACAGAGCTGGCTGTGGTTTCCCTGCTGTGGGGAAATGATGTAAACTTTGTGGCAGTGAGTAAGAATCTCAGAATCTGTTGGCACTTGTGTTCTTGAATGTGTTTTATTTCCATATTTAGTAAAACTGGTTGAACAGCAAAAGTCCCGGCAGGACTGCAGCACCGCGCCCCGAGCAGAAAAAACGAAGTCAAGAGAAAAGGTGGAGATTCAACTTTCTGCTGATTGAATATCCTGCTGCAGACGTTTATTCTGTGTGGATTATTTAATCCTTTCCTCTTTTTAAGCTTTGTTTGTCCTGACTGAATTAAATAATGATGTTATCTCCTTTCCTTTAATCCCTTTTCCCCATCCTTAAACCTTTTTTGTTGAGTCAAACATTTTAATTCATGTTTTCCTTTATAATCCAATTAGGTAGAAAATTAGTCTCACTCTACTATAAATTAGTTTGGAGCTCATTTCTGTCTAAGCCTGACTGGATTGGACCGGTTCCTTTAAATGGATGAGGAGTAATTATTAAGTTATCCCCCCTAAGAGCCAAATATGTTTTGTTTTTTTTATTATCTGGAAATAAAAATGTAGTTTTGAGTTAAATTGGACTTTTTGTGGTTTTAAGTTGTTTTCCTGAAGCCTTTTGGGAAAATAAATTAGTTTTCTGGCTGGAGGATGCATTCAGGGAAGTCGCTGTGGGAATTGAACCTGTGACCTCTGTGCTACGATGTGCTTCGTCTGCCACCCTGCCAACAGGGAGAGAGGAAAACATGTGGGAAATGTTTTAAAATAGTCCCGGCTGGAAATAAAGTTGTGGTTTTGAATGTGAGCTTTGCTCATGTTGTTAGAATGCTGATTTTGGGCGGAGGAGGTGTTATTCCAGCGGCGGTGTGACCCAGGAGCCGCCAGGGAACGACGCGCTGAAAACTCGCTGGTCAGTGGAAACTGAGGGACACCAGATATTTCCCATAAATCACTGCGATTTCAGTCTGATGTGAACTGAGGCTGTTATCAGATGAAGGTTTTCAGTTTTTATCTCATCTTCTCCTGCACAGGCGAAAGAAGGTATTTGTTTTTGGTGGCCAGAGTCCGATTCATCATTTTTCCTCAAACTTGTTATTTAGACTCTCAGGAATAAAGATTTAAATCATAAAACAAGAAGACTCTCTGTGGGTTTTTCCCATGTTTAATGTTTCTGTGTTTGTTTTGCAGGTCCTGTATCTTCTACAGAGCCTGCATGGATATCCCCAGAGGGACGGAGCTGCTGGTCTGGTACAACGACTCCTACACGTCCTTCTTTGGTATCCCGCTACAGTGCATCGCTCAGGATGAAAACCGTAAGGAAACATCGACACTTTTACCTTTGTTCACCTGTTAAATATTCAGAAATACCTTTGATTAAGTCATGTAATGAGAAGGTTCTGGTCCAGCATGAAGCCTTAAACATCAGACTCACAGTGAATGCGCTGCGGCTGCGGCTGCGCTGCAGCGCCACCAAGAGCTTAAATCGCTCAAATAGCAGCGGCTCTGCATGGAGCCCCTGGATCTCAGGAGCCAAACAGGAAATGGCAAACATAAAGGGGGTGCTGGGGAATTTCAGAATAAAATCAGCCCACTAACCTACCCTGCCTTAAGTGGGAAAAATAAAAAAGCAGAACAGAAACAAGAGGAAATGGATTGGCTTTTCAGGGATAAAAAAAGATATTTATTCACATGGATAAAGACTTTTGCCCTAGAGCTCCCGGAAAGAGTGTGAACCCACATCAACTTATGTTCAGTGTTCATTATAAGTCACTTATTACACCACAGCCGCACCGTGGTCATTGTGAGCCCAGGGTAAGACTTCTGCTTCATACGCAGCACAACGGCTGCAGTTCCCTTTTTAAACAGTAGATGTCGCTGCACAGAAAATTGTACCTGAATTAACCCTTTGAGCCCGGTGGCCAGGGCCCAACTGACACCTGCATCTATTTATAGAAATGGCCACAGTCACATGGTGTTTCATCCACACACCTTTCAAATGGGGCTTTATAGTTTCAAAATATTTTTTTCACAAGTATTTTTTTGTTTTATAGCTGTGTAAACAAATAAAATTAGATCTAAAATTCCACCTGACATGTATGACTCTGCGGGAGTAATGCAGCAGCAGGTGTTCATTTTTAAGCCCCGCCCCCTAATGGCTGCCATCATTGGAAAGGCGGTCAGATGTCATTGTGCGACCATTGCAGGTGATGTAACCTGCATGCATTACATAAGCTGCTCTGTTATTCTTATTTTCTATTCAGTTTGTTGATATTATTGGTAAATTTCAATGATATAACGGCTAAATCTTACTTTTATGAGTGGAAAAATGCATTTTTGCATTTTTTGGCATTGTGGCAAAATCACATACTGTATCTGCCTAGCTCACTGTGGAACAAACATGCTTTAACTTATTCTGTCCAAATTTGCTTGAGTTATAGTCAAGATGTGCATGAATAAAGTCTGGGGGTTCATCCAGAGTTTCTAATGGGCTTTCATGTTGTTTTGCAGTGTTTATTTTGGAAAAAATTATAGCCATGCTAACATTTCTTTCATTTTTTCTTTGTTTAATCACTTATAAATCAGACATGGTGACATTAAGAAGAGTGGTTACAACTGAAAAATATTCCTCAATGCCTTTCTGTCATACAAATACGAACAATTGTATTTCGGATTTATAGTTTGGGAGCTGAAATTGACCGAATTTGCTACTAAGACCCTCTGGTTGTCATGACACGCGGACAGATGGACCCAGTATTCAAGCAGAGACAGTCAGTAGGAAAGATCAAAAAGTTTATTAAAATAAAACAAAAACTGAAGTGGAGCTGTGGCTCGCGGACACTGCAGGAGGAGCGGGGCACCGCCCAATCTCAGACACTCTAAGGGAGAAACACAGGTAAGTGACCACGATCATCTGAAGGAAGATGATGTTCTCAGTGAGTCACTTACCTTGTTTAGCTTTCTTTCTTTCTTTCTTTCTTTCTTTCTTTCTTTCTTTCTTTCTTTCTTTCTTTCTTTCTTTCTTTCTTTCTTTCTTTCTTTCTTTCTTTCTTTCTTTCTTTCTTTCTTTCCTTTCTTCTTTCTTTCTGTCTTTCCTTTCTTTCTTTCTCTTTCTTTCTTTCTTTCTTTCTTTCCTTTCTTTCTTTCCTTTCTTCTTTCTTTCTGTCTTTCCTTTCTTTCTTTCTTTCTTTCTTTCTTTCTTCCTTCCTTCCTTCCTTCCTTCCTTCCTTCCTTCCTTCCTTCCTTCCTTCCTTCCTTTCTTTCTTTCTTTCTTCCTTCCTTCCTTCCTTCCTTCCTTCCTTCCTTCCTTCCTTCCTTCCTTCCTTCCTTTCTTTCTTTCTTTCTTTCTTTCTTTCTTTCTTTCTTCCTTCCTTCCTTCCTTCCTTCCTTCCTTCCTTCCTTTCTTTCTTTCTTTCTTTCTTTCTTTCTTTCTTTCTTTCTTTCTTTCTTCTGGTTTTCGTCTGCCTCTCCCCCAGTTTTCTGCTCAGTCAGTTTATTTATACTCATCTCATTCAAACATGTTTTCTCGTTCATCTCGCAGAATAACTCCCTGCAGGCAGAAAACAAACTTTGCTTTTTTTTTTCCTTCTATAATTATTTCGAAAGAAAAACTCCAACGGAAAAAGGAGCCAAAGAAGGTTTTAATTTGTGGAATCTAAACTGAAATGAATTGAATTAGGGACTCATCTTTTACAGAGTCCTGTTGAAATGAGATCGTGCTGATTGCAAATTACAGCCGTTTGGCCACAAGCTGCTTCGTGTTACAGACAGAACAAGTCTTTTACATGACATTGTTCACCATGACAGGACCGTGGCATCCTCTGTAAACATAATCAAGGGCACACAAACAAACATCAGATAATCCTTCGCTTCAAGGACCCATGTTCCTTCTCCACTACCAATTTAGGACAAGAAGAAAAATTCCTGTGATGACTTTAAGGAAAAAATGCTAACTGTTTTATTTTCATTAGTGGTTTGAAGGAGGAAATTCCCACTGGTCCTTTTCCCATTAATACCATCCTGAGGTTTGGTTCATCGTATCTCCTTCTATCTTTATAAATATTTTATCAGAACACCGTCCGGTTCTCCAGCCGTAACATTCAGACCTATCTTCTGTCTGACTTCATCGCTTTCTCACATCTGTACGGACGTTCAGTTTGCTTCACAAAGTTTTCTGTCGCTGTGTTTTAAGAATATCTCCTAATTACATGATTAAATTTAGGGGCGGATTTAGGAAATTTGGGGCCCTGGGCTAAGACAGGCAGGGGGCCCTCTGAATATAGAAGGCAACACATAAAACAGCCCCATTCTCCAGATAGAGAAATGTTAATAGAATAGACATCCATTATCTGTTCTAGGTTGTGTTCCTCTCTTCTTGTCCCTTTTCTTCTTGTTTTCCTCTCTATGTTTTGTACTCAGCTGACTTTTCATGCTGTCTCTAAAGGAATGAAAGATTTTTTCCAAGCACTAAGCTCACTTAGCTGATTGCTCCTTCCTGTGTTTCCAAAAAGGCCAAAGTAAATAACCCAGTCCTTCTTTTCACTGTAGACAAGCCATGATCTGCTTATCTGTTCTCCATTTTTCATTTGGATGAAATAATAGCTGCATGAATCATGACAGCAGACAAGATAGAGGAGAGCAGGAGGCGGGGTTACCAATCTACTCGCTCTGGAGAGCAGAGTTCGCTGCTTTTAGATGTTGTCTCCAAAGTCTCCAGTAGCAGAAAAAAGTCACTAGATTTGGCGCTAGGAGCTTTTTAGAAATCAAAGTGCTAGAGGGGTCTGAAAAGTGGCTAAATATAGCGACTAAAGCGCTAAGTTGGCAACACTGCTCTTTGCATGGTTTGTTTTCAAATGGTTTGCTGCTGTCTGTTTGGACCTTTCTGAACATGTGCAGCAAATGGACTGATCCAATATGGTGGACGCTGAAGGGGGGGGGGCTGAGACACACTTAATATTATCAGCGTTCTGATGGCATTTTAGCAAAAAGATTTTCATCAAAAACACAATTATTGTGCATAAATAAGGAATAGTTGTATTAACCATACATGTAAGCAGAGTTTTATGAGGCCCCCAGGAACTGTTGGAGCTTGGCCTGTTTTCCAGTGTAGTCCTGTTTCTCTGACTGTGACTAACTGGATGTGCTCTCTTCATCCTCTGACATGGGAGCTGGCTTAATCTTGTGCTGGCCACCTCAGTCTCCTGAGGAAAAATTAAGTTTCAATTCAATTCAATTCAATTTATTTCTATAGCGCCAATTCACATCATGTCATCTCAAGGCACTTTCCAGTTCACCAGATCATCCAGTCAGATTGATTCAAAGTTTTCTATCTTAGGAAAACCAGCTGATTGCATCGACTCATTGACTCTTCAGCAATCCCTCACACTAAGCATGCTTGTAGCGACAGTGGAGAGGAAAAACTCCCTTTGAACAGGAAGAAACCTCCAGCAGAACCAGGCTCAGTGTGAGCGGCCATCTGCTGAGGCCCACTGGGGTTCAAGGAGACAGAAGCAGACATAGAAAAAGAAGCATAGATACAAAAGGCAACTGTCAACCAGCTCCACAGGCGGCCCCGTCCTGGAAAAGAGTAAATGAACCAAACTGAGCTTCCTCAGGTGTGCTGCTGAGGTTTCCCCTTATGACTGATGATCCAGAGCAGAAAACTGAGAAAAATCCTGCTTTAATGAGCAGAGCTAATCTGCTGTAATTTGGGATTTAGCATTTCTAACTCAGTCAGAAATCAGATTATTTTTAACCGCTACAGAGAGCCGATCAATTATTCTGAGGTTTCTAATTGGTTCTGTGACTGTGTTTGTTTCACAGACATGATTTTCTGTCTTTTTAGGAAGAAATCAACCTGTTTGCGTGTGGGTCTAAATACCGAGTCCTCCGCTGTTTGGACACTGATGCCTTTGCTGTCGGAGTTTGAGACGTGTACGACGTAAACAAGTTAAAACAACTCAAAAACCGACATGATTCAACTGTCAACGGTTCCGAGTTTAGGCAGATTTTAAATCATTTCCATCCATTTCCATTTCCTTAAAAGAAGAAAATAAAAAACAAAGAAATTAAACGCTCTGATTCAGCCTGCAGGGAACACAGTAAATTCATTAGATGACATGTTTTTTACCAAATGAGAGCCAGAAACTGTTGTCTGAATTAAAGAAACGTTGCTACCGACTGTCTTTAGCTTTTGCCTTGTTTCTGGGTTACATCTTTACCTGCCGTTTGCCGAATCGTTCATGATTGTGACTCTAGGATGCGAAACTAGACGCACAAAAACAGCAAAGCGTTTTCCTCAGGTTATGTTTAACTTGACCTTTATTGATGCAGAGCTTCATCAGGTGATCATTCTTCGTTACGTCATTTAAAAACGCCACATTAGATGTGGAATTAGCTGGTTTTTAGCTTAAAGGTTCTATATGTTCTAGATCTGAACCAATAAAAAGTGGAGACAATGAACCACCCTAATAAATAACAGAATATAATCCCAGTTAGTCTAAAGAAATAAATTAGGACGTAAAGTTAACTCTATTAATAACTCAACACAAAATCCTTATAACATTAAATTATTATATATATAAATAATTTAATTCATTACATCATAGTAGAGACGAACTGTTTTGTTTATGTTTTCCAACAGAATCAGCACCAAACTTCACATGTTTTGGTTTTTTGAACTTGAGATCCTTTTAATGCCTTGAGACAAAAATACTTTTTTTATTAATGTTAATAAACAAGCAAAATCTGTTTATTTTATTATTTATTTATTAATTTCAAGGCATTGAAACATACAAGTGAATGCCAGTTCATCAATTCAAATTTACGAGTTACATTATAAATAACAAAAAAAACAAAACACAAAAAAAAAATATATATGTATATATATTTTAGCTACTTTGCATCATCTAATGACAGAAGCTGTTACACAATATCCCCAATAGTAGCAACATAGCAAAAATGGTAATGGACAAATACCAGCAATGGTCGGAAGAACCACAAGCACACTTCAACATACACTAATATACACTAATATACATTTAAGACCGTCTCTGAACAAACTGTGACCAGATCAACTGTCTGAATAGGATTGTTCGACAAACTCAATAATGATGACATCTGTAAAAACTGAACTATCAGATCTACAAAACATTCAACATGGATAAACCAGAAAACTGCGTCCAACCTGCTCCCCTGGGTGGATTTTATTCCTCCATCTATGATCCACTGATCCCCCCCTGGTTCGTCCTTGGCTGGTCCTTGATTGGCTCTTGGCTGGTCCTTGATTGGCCCTTGTCTGGTCCTTGATTGGCCCTTGGCTGGTCCTTGATTGGCTCTTAGCTGGTCCTTGATGGGCCCTTGGCTGGTCCTTGATTGGCTCTTGGCCGGTCCTTGATGGGCCCTTGGCCGGTCCTTGATGGGCCCTTGGCTGGTCCTTGATTGGCTCTTAGCTGGTCCTTGATGGGCCCTTGACTTGTCATTGATGGGCCCTTGGCCGGTCCTTGATGGGCCCTTGGCTGGTCCTTGATTGGCTCTTAGCTGGTCCTTGATGGGCCCTTGGCTGGTCCTTGATTGGCTCTTAGCTGGTCCTTGATGGGCCCTTGGCTTGTCCTTGATGGGCCCTTGGCTGGTCCTTGATGGGCCCTTGGCTGGTCCTTGATGGGCCCTTGGCTGGTCCTTGATTGACTCTTGGCTGGTCCTTGATGGGCCCTTGGCTGGTCCTTGATTGGCTCTTGGCTGGTCCTTGATTGGCTCTTGGCTGGTCCTTGATGGGCCCTAGGCTGGTACTTGATGGGCCCTTGGCTGGTCCTTGATGGGCCCTTGGCTGGTCCTTGATTGGCTCTTGGCTGGTCCTTGATGGGCCCTTGGCTGGTCCTTGATTGGCCCTTGGCTGGTCCTTGATTGGCTCTTGGCTAGTCCTTGATGGGCCCTTGGCTGCTCCTTAATTGATCCTTGGCTGGTCCTTGATGGGCCCCTGGCTGGCCCTTAATTGTTCCTTGGCTGGTCCTTGATGGGCCCTTGGCTGGTCCTTGATGGGCCCTTGGCTGGTCCTTGATGGGCCCATGGCTGGTCCTTTATGGGCCCTTGGCTGGTCCTTGATGGGCCCTTGGCTTGTCCTTGATTGGCTCTTGGCTGGTCCTTGATGGGCCCTTGGCTGGTCCTTGATGGGCCCTTGGCTGGTCCTTGATTGGCTCTTGGCTGGTCCTTGATGGGCCCTTGGCTGGTCCTTGATTGGCCCTTGGCTGGTCCTTGATTGGCTCTTGGCTAGTCCTTGATGGGCCCTTGGCTGCTCCTTAATTGATCCTTGGCTGGTCCTTGATGGGCCCCTGGCTGGCCCTTAATTGTTCCTTGGCTGGTCCTTGATGGGCCCTTGGCTGGTCCTTGATGGGCCCTTGGCTGGTCCTTGATTGGCCCTTGGCTGGTCCTTGATTGGCTCTTGGCTAGTCCTTGATTGGCCCTTGGCTGCTCCTTAATTGATCCTTGTCTGGTCCTTGATGGGCCCTTGGCTTGTCCTTGATGGGCCCTTGGCTTGTCCTTGATGGGCCCTTGGCTGGTCCTTGATGGGCCCTTGGCTGGTCCTTGATTGGCTCTTGGCTGGTCCTTGATGGGCCCTTGGCTGGTCCTTGATTGGCTCTTGGCTGGTCCTTGATGGGCCCTTGGCTGGTCCTTGATTGGCCCTTGGCTGGTCTTTGATTGGCTCTTGGCTAGTCCTTGATGGGCCCTTGGCTGCTCCTTAATTGATCCTTGGCTGGTCCTTGATGGGCCCTTGGCTGGCCCTTAATTGTTCCTTGGCTGGTCCTTGATTGGCTCTTGGCTTGTCCTTGATGGGCCCTTGGCTGCTCCTTAATTGATCCTTGGCTGGTCCTTGATGGGCCCTTGGCTGGCCCTTAATTGATCCTTGGCTGGTCCTTGATGGGCCCTTGGCTGGCCCTTAATTGATCCTTGGCTGGTCCTTGATTGGCCCTTGGCTGGTCCTTGATCGGCTCTTGGCTAGTCCTTGATGGGCCCTTGGCTGGTCCTTGATGGGCCCTTGGCTGGTCCTTGATGGGCCCTTGGCTGGTCCTTGATTGGATCTTGGCTGGTCCTTGATGGGCCCTTGGCTGGTCCTTGATTGGCCCTTGGCTGGTCTTTGATTGGCTCTTGGCTAGTCCTTGATGGGCCCTTGGCTGCTCCTTAATTGATCCTTGGCTGGTCCTTGATGGGCCCTTGGCTGGCCCTTAATTGTTCCTTGGCTGGTCCTTGATTGGCTCTTGGCTTGTCCTTGATGGGCCCTTGGCTGGTCCTTGATGGGCCCTTGGCTGCTCCTTAATTGATCCTTGGCTGGTCCTTGATGGGCCCTTGGCTGGCCCTTAATTGATCCTTGGCTGGTCCTTGATGGGCCCCTGGCTGGCCCTTAATTGTTCCTTGGCTGGTCCTTGATGGGCCCTTGGCTGGTCCTTGATGGGCCCTTGGCTGGTCCTTGATTGGCCCTTGGCTGGTCCTTAATTGATCCTTGGCTGGTCCTTGATGGGCCCTTGGCTGGCCCTTAATTGATCCTTGGCTGGTCCTTGATGGGCCCTTGGCTGCTCCTTAATTGATCCTTGGCTGGTCCTTGATGGGCCCTTGGCTGGCCCTTAATTGATCCTTGGCTGGTCCTTGATGGGCCCTTGGCTGGCCCTTAATTGATCCTTGGCTGGTCCTTGATTGGCCCTTGGCTGGTCCTTGATCGGCTCTTGGCTAGTCCTTGATGGGCCCTTGGCTGGTCCTTGATGGGCCCTTGGCTGGTCCTTGATGGGCCCTTGGCTGGTCCTTGATTGGATCTTGGCTGGTCCTTGATGGGCCCTTGGCTGGTCCTTGATTGGCCCTTGGCTGGTCTTTGATTGGCTCTTGGCTAGTCCTTGATGGGCCCTTGGCTGCTCCTTAATTGATCCTTGGCTGGTCCTTGATGGGCCCTTGGCTGGCCCTTAATTGTTCCTTGGCTGGTCCTTGATTGGCTCTTGGCTTGTCCTTGATGGGCCCTTGGCTGGTCCTTGATGGGCCCTTGGCTGCTCCTTAATTGATCCTTGGCTGGTCCTTGATGGGCCCTTGGCTGGCCCTTAATTGATCCTTGGCTGGTCCTTGATGGGCCCCTGGCTGGCCCTTAATTGTTCCTTGGCTGGTCCTTGATGGGCCCTTGGCTGGTCCTTGATGGGCCCTTGGCTGGTCCTTGATTGGCCCTTGGCTGGTCCTTGATTGGCTCTTGGCTAGTCCTTGATTGGCCCTTGGCTGCTCCTGAATTGATCCTTGTCTGGTCCTTGATGGGCCCTTGGCTTGTCCTTGATGGGCCCTTGGCTGGTCCTTGATTGGCTCTTGGCTGGTCCTTGATGGGCCCTTGGCTGGTCCTTGATTGGCTCTTGGCTGGTCCTTGATTGGCTCTTGGCTGGTCCTTGGCTGGCCCTTGGCTGGTCCTTGATTGGCTCTTGGCTGGTCCTTGATGGGCCCTTGGCTGGTCCTTGATTGGCTCTTGGCTGGTCCTTGATGGGCCCTTGGCTGGTCCTTGATTGGCTCTTGGCTGGTCCTTGATGGGCCCTTGGCTGGTCCTTGATGGGCCCTTGGCTGGTCCTTGATTGGCTCTTGGCTGGTCCTTGATGGGCCCTTGGCTGGTCCTTGATTGGCCCTTGGCTGGTCTTTGATTGGCTCTTGGCTAGTCCTTGATGGGCCCTTGGCTGCTCCTTAATTGATCCTTGGCTGGTCCTTGATGGGCCCTTGGCTGGCCCTTAATTGATCCTTGGCTGGTCCTTGATGGGCCCTTGGCTGGCCCTTAATTGATCCTTGGCTGGTCCTTGATTGGCCCTTGGCTGGTCCTTGATCGGCTCTTGGCTAGTCCTTGATGGGCCCTTGGCTGCTCCTTAATTGATCCTTGGCTGGTCCTTGATGGGCCCTTGGCTGGCCCTTAATTGTTCCTTGGCTGGTCCTTGATTGGCTCTTGGCTAGTCCTTGATGGGCCCTTGGCTGCTCCTTAATTGATCCTTGGCTGGTCCTTGATGGGCCCTTGGCTGGCCCTTAATTGTTCCTTGGCTGGTCCTTGATTGGCTCTTGGCTTGTCCTTGATTGGCTCTTGGCTGGTCCTTGATTGGCTCTTGGCTGGTCCTTGGCTGGCCCTTGGCTGGTCCTTGATTGGCTCTTGGCTGGTCCTTGATGGGCCCTTGGCTGGTCCTTGATTGGCTCTTGGCTGGTCCTTGATGGGCCCTTGGCTGGTCCTTGATTGGCTCTTGGCTGGTCCTTGATGGGCCCTTGGCTGGTCCTTGATGGGCCCTTGGCTGGTCCTTGATTGGCTCTTGGCTGGTCCTTGATGGGCCCTTGGCTGGTCCTTGATTGGCCCTTGGCTGGTCTTTGATTGGCTCTTGGCTAGTCCTTGATGGGCCCTTGGCTGCTCCTTAATTGATCCTTGGCTGGTCCTTGATGGGCCCTTGGCTGGCCCTTAATTGATCCTTGGCTGGTCCTTGATGGGCCCTTGGCTGGCCCTTAATTGATCCTTGGCTGGTCCTTGATTGGCCCTTGGCTGGTCCTTGATCGGCTCTTGGCTAGTCCTTGATGGGCCCTTGGCTGCTCCTTAATTGATCCTTGGCTGGTCCTTGATGGGCCCTTGGCTGGCCCTTAATTGTTCCTTGGCTGGTCCTTGATTGGCTCTTGGCTAGTCCTTGATGGGCCCTTGGCTGCTCCTTAATTGATCCTTGGCTGGTCCTTGATGGGCCCTTGGCTGGCCCTTAATTGATCCTTGGCTGGTCCTTGATGGGCCCTTGGCTGGCCCTTAATTGATCCTTGCTCTATCTGCTGCCTCTACCTGCTCATCCAGGTGGATGAAGTAGGACTGAAACTAAATGGAAACTGCAAAGGAAGGTGTCTGTTGCTAAACCAACCTGACCTCTGTTTAGCTCTCAAGCCTTTAGTCAATGAGTGGGGAAATAAATTTTAAAAATCATGTTTAGTGTCACAGTGGTTGAATTCATGTTATCAGCAGCAAGTGGACAAGAAACAATGAGCATTTTCACCAAAATGACAAAAAAGAAATAAAACACTGGAGGGAACTTGAAGAGATCATACCTCGTCTCTCTGCAGCAGAAAAACCCTAAAATCCTCTGTATGGGTCAAAGGTCAGCTTGTTGCTGCTGGGTGATAGATGGGAGGAGCTTCTCTGCCGGGCTGGGTTTCCCAGTCTGCTGTGTTCCGGGCCAGATAACTGGGTTTACTGGTTCATCTGCATTCCAGTTCTCACCTCTGCAGATTAGAAAATGCTCTGTTTTCTTAACTGGATGCCATCAGATAGTAATAAACAGGAACCGTGAATGAATGAATGAATGACGGTAACTCCAGAGTTACCGTCATTCATTCATTTCCAGTTATGCAAACTGCCCTGCTGGTTCTGCTGGTTCTGGTGCATCTTCATCCCATTTCAGGTGGTCTAACCAGCATGCATTACATAACTTTGCTCTGTTATTTTTATTTTCTATTCAGTTTGCTGATATTATTGTTAAATTTCAATGAACCAACAGCTACATCTTAGGATGTTGTATTATGCAGAAGGTCTCCAATAATGTAAATCAGCATATTTATCTGACCAGATTCCCTTTCATGTGTTAAAAATGCATTTTTGCATAAAAATAAAAAAAAATAAAAAAAATGCATTTTTGCCATTTTGGCTTTGTGCTAAAATCTAATTTCCTCCTACCTCACTGCCCACTAAAAACTTTGTGGAACAAACATGCTTCAACGTTTTCTGTCCAAATTTGCTTGAGTTCTAGTCAAGATGTGGATCTATAAAGTCTGAGGTTCATCTACAGTATCAAATGGGCTTTCATGGTGTTTTTTTTGGATAAGAAATTTGGCGAGGGTAAATATTTTTCATTTTTTTCTTTGTTTAATCACCTATAAATCATACATGGTGACATTTAGAATAGTGGTTCCACCTGAAAAATATTCCTCAATGCCTTTCAGTCATACAAATACAAACAATTATATTTCCAGTTTATAGTTTGGGAGCTGAAATTACTTTAATTCACATATTCTCACATTCTCATTCACATTCTGATTCTGATTCATATGTAATTTCAGGCGGAATTTACTCCTAAGACTTTTTGGGCTTAAGGGGTTAACCAAAACTGTTCTTATCATAATGTTTGTATTACAGAATTAGTCCACATCTGTAACAGTGATAACCATTGAGTCTAAATGGAACACCACTGAACTAAACCGTGCCAGGCACAACCAAACCCCCTGAATCTTGTTATTTTTGCTTCCATAAAACAGCAAGAAAATTATCTGCAGAAATTAATATAACGACAACAACAAATAAAAAGCATGATTAAAAAGTGGAATCATATTAAAAAACATCGATACATAAAATAAATATTAAAACATCGAGCACGGTGTGCTTCTGTAGCGCAGTGGTTAGCGAGCATGACCCGTGTATGGACGCCTTAAGGTCTGGTTCTCCTCCTGCAGCAGCGTGTCGCAGATATTTTTGATTTCTGCCCAATATTGAAGCGTGGTCTGCGCTGTTATTCCACGCCACAACGCCAGAGGGCCAATCAGGAACTAGCTGTGGGTCTAGATACGGCGTTAAGGAAGTGGGGGCAAGTCTGTGCGACAACGGAGGGACATGAGGGCCAAAAAGAGCGGGGATCCAGGCGGAAAAAGGGTCCCAGCGTTCTCGCTCTGCTAGCTGCTCCATCTTCACCAGTCGTTTTCCACAATGGCGGTCAGACAAACAAAACAAGCCGGTAAGGAACCAAACAGGAAATAGCAGCTGCTTAGTTTGAGCCGAACATTTGACCTCATATTCAGTTCTTCGCCTTTCCACTTTATAGAAACAGTTATTTCCTATGAATCAGGCTGTTTAGTGTTTTATACCAAAAAAATTTACAATTTACCAATACTGTAGGAAGGCATTTCTACATAAGAGGTTTAGGGCCACTTAAAAAATAAGAAAAAGCTAAATTGTTTTTTAAATAGTATTTCAGTTTAATATGGGAAAAAAGTCAGAATTATGCTTTTTTTCCCTCAAAATTCTGACTTTTTTTCAGAATTAGGAGTTTAATCTCAGAATTCGGACTGAATTCCACGTCTGTTTTAGAGACTAAAATAGATCTCATGTTTTAATCACCTTCTGCTCTTCCATTAATAAAATAGCATCACCAGGGACCCCTCAGGGACGGAAAAAGTCGCCTAATTCCGTCATTTTCCACCAATGTGTTAGCCTGGGTGCCATTCCGAACTTAGTCCCGCCCACAACGTTTGAGATCAGGAAGTTCGGTCTGGCATTGCTCAATAGTAGCGCGACTATGCTCGCCCAATATCTGGCCGGCCAATCAAATTGTCAGGGCGGGCTTTATACGATGATGGACAGATGATCAACAGTAACGTAATCAACCACGTCACCGAAGCGCGCTTGGGTGACAACAACAATGGCTGCCGCTGGAGAGTTGAGGTGTGTAGATTCTGCTATTAGGTCTGTTCTAGAAGATAGCAAATTAATTTTAAAAGAGGAACAGAGAAACGCGATCAAGGCGTTTGTTGAAAAGAAAGATGTTTTTGGCATCCTTCGTAGGGGATTCGGCAAAAGTTTAATTTATCAGCTGGCTCCCTTGGTCGCTTAACATACGTCACGCACTCCGTTGCTCTTATTGGTTGTAGGTCTATCCAATTGA
Organism: Cyprinodon tularosa; assembly: GCF_016077235.1. Classification (NCBI taxonomy): domain Eukaryota; kingdom Metazoa; phylum Chordata; class Actinopteri; order Cyprinodontiformes; family Cyprinodontidae; genus Cyprinodon; species Cyprinodon tularosa. The sequence goes on along the minus strand of NW_024038880.1, from coordinate 504,427 downwards.
GTGCAGAGGCATTTTTTTTCCTGGTTCGTTCGAAACACGCCCCATAATCACAGTTCTATGGAGCAGCATCAGACTCATTCTGACTAGAACTGAGTAGGACTACGTCAGGCTAGCAATGTGTTCCTGTTCCTCCCAAACAGCTCACATTTGTCAGTGAAGCTGAGCCCTCCACATTTCTGCCTTCCCCACATTAAACTGAAAGAAAATTGAAAGATCAGTTAACTTTTTTTACTTTTTCAGTGACCCTAATCATTTTCTGTACATTTCAGACATCCTCTTTTCCTTATTAAAAAAATGGCATGTTTTGACTCTTCTTTATCATAAAAAAATAGAAAAATAAAGCTAAGAACATTTTTGTTTTAAAACTGTAAAGGATACTTTTCAACAATTCTTTATTCAACTATTACACTTTCCAAAGAATAAGAAAACAATATATATATATATTTTTATGGAACAATTGTGTTCAAAAGCTTCTAGTTTAATATGATTCCTTTGAAAATTACTGTAATTCCATTTAGAAAATTCCCCTGACTTTTGAGGTCCTGTTTTGCCTCAAAGGAACAATATTCTGGGATTTTTCACTTTTCTTGTTGATGTTAAACATTTTTTGAAAGTTATTGAAAATATTTGAAGTTGAGAGACTAAAGGAAAGTGATGTTGACCTGAAACACGCAGGAGGTTTTTTCACATGGTTTTCATAACAAGCAGAGAGAGAAGGATGTTGGTCTGTGGTTGAAGGGAAGCCGGAGGAGGTGCCTGAAAAAAAAAAAAAAACACTGTAAAAATGTGAGCTGATCTTTTAGGAAGGAGTCGGTCTGTATTCACGTCACGCCCATCCTAAAGAAAACACACAGAGAGAGAAATCAGACTCTGCAACGTTGCAAACTCCATCTGCATAATTCTCTCATTCTGATGATGCATCTCATGCACAACCCAAAACGTATCGACTCACATTTTTTGTGCTTACGACTTTTGTAGGAGAATGAATTAAGCGAGGGCGAACGGCACGAAACGAGGCCGTCGATAGAGCCGTCGGCCATCTTACAAATGGTGTAATTATCTCCTCATAAGGTTATTAGAGGATCAATGAGGCCTGGTGGCCGGATGGCAGAGGTGAACTGATGAAGGATGGAAAATGGTTACCATGGAGAGATACAACTAGTCAGCAACAGAGAGGAAGAGGAGCGGAAAGACTTTTCATGATTTCTACCTTTTATTGGTCGAATGTTTTCTCTTTCGTCTGCAGGAAATGCAAGTTAGACGGTTCAGGTGATTTTCCTACCAAGCAGAAAAAGGCAATAGACCCGTTGGTTTTGTTTAATTTAAGCTCATTTTCATTATGGCCGGTTGATTTTTTTAAAACAAATAAAATCCATAAAAATAATTAGTTTCTTACACACAATTAATTTCTTTCTGGTTGGACTCGGTGCTGCCCCAACTTGTTGTTCACCACATACCAAAATAAATCTTCTTTCAAGATGAAGACAAGTTAAATGTGACGCCATTAGTTATAAAACTAAGAAAATGAAGTGTAAGGAGCCTATCATGCAGAATCTTAGAAAATTCCTGCATTAATTTTACTTCTATACTTTAATTAGTTTTAAAAATTGTACTTTTAAACTTTTGCTGGAGTAAAAAGCTAAAGTTGATCCTCTAACTTCTATAAAAGCATTTTAAACAGTAGGCTTTATACTCGAGTAATAAGCACAGGCAGGGATTTACCATTAGGCAATACTAGGCAGGTGCCTAGGGCCCCAAGTTCCTGGGGGCCCCATAAAACTCTTTTTACATGTATGGTTAATACAACTATTCCTTATTTGTGCACATTAATTATGTTTTTGCTAAAAATCTTTTTGCTAAAATGCCATCAGAACGCTGATAATATTAAGTGTGTCTCAGCCCCCCCCCCTTCAGTTTCCACCATATTGGATCAGTCCATTTGCTGCACATGTTCAGAAAGGTCCAAACAGACAGCAGCAAACCATTTGAAAACAAACCATGCAAAGAGCAGTGTTGCCAACTTAGCGCTTTAGTCGCTATATTTAGCCACTTTTCAGACCCCTCTAGCACTTTGATTTCTAAAAAGCTCCTAGCGCCAAATCTAGAGACTTTTTTCTGCTACTGGAGACTTTGGAGACAACATCTAAAAGCAGCGAACTCTGCTCTCCAGAGCAAGTAGATTGGTAACCCCGCCTTCTGCTCTCCTCTATCTTTTCTGCTGTCATGATTCATGCAGCTATTATTTCATCCAAATGAAAAATGGAGAACAGAGAAGCAGATCATGGCTTGTCTACAGTGAAAAGAAGGACTGGGTTATTTACTTTTTGGAAGCAATCAGCTAAGTGAGCTTAGTGCTTGGAAAAAATCTTTCATTCCTTTAGAGACAGCATGAAAAGTCAGCTGAGTACAAAACATAGAGAGGAAAACAAGAAGAAAAGGGACAAGAAGAGAGGGACACAACCTAGAACAGATAATGGATGTCTATTCTATTAACATTTCACATAGTCTTCTCAAATCACAGGGCCCCCTGCCTGTCTTTGCCTAGGGCCCAAAATCCTTTAAATCCGTCCCTGAAAACATTAATACTTTTGACACCTCTACTAATGATTCATTGAAGGACATGAAACTTGAAGTGATCACTGTTTCTGTCAGCAGGAATTAAAATCAGTGGGAGAGCCTCTTCTGATCCCATGATGTCCGACTTCAATCCCAGGAAAAGGTTTTATGCTGCTGATCCTCACAGCTGATATCTGGTTGAGTTTAGGCAACAGTTCAGGAGATGTTGGTCAATGTTTGGGATCAATGTCATCATCATCCTGACGACGACAGGAAACACAGCCTCCTCTCTGGTGTTTGGGTGGCAGCCAGTCCACATGGCAGCTTCTCACAAACAAAGCAGTTTTACAGAATGAAAGCCAAAACCATCCTCCGTCATTTAAAGCAAAAACAGACCTCTTAAAGTCGATTCAAACATGATGAAGGGTTATGGAGTCCAGACCTGTCAGTCGGTCAGACCACAGAACACAAAGCAGCCCGCTTTTGGGTCGGGTGAGGACAGCTGGCATCAGCTGGTTCACCCCAAATCTAATTGACACGCTTTCATTCAGCCTCTATCATTTTAGCCACTTTTTGATCCACCAGCAACACTTTTCCTTAATCTGAGCTCCTTATCTGCCAACATGGATTTATCTTGCCAGGATTTATGCTCAGATTTCTCACTGCAAAGAAAAAACTGATCCGGACAAACACAATTAGGAGGATTTTATAAACTGTTTTTGAGGAGAAGTGGGATGAAACGTTAAAAAAAAATCAAGTTCAGACTGAGTTCAGCGTGATAACTCACACTGATTGCACTTCAGTGTTTTGGTGCTGCCTTTACATGCAGCTACATTTCTCTGAGATTTTATCGACAGTCAAACGCCTTACTTTGCTAAGCTTTATGTGGCATTTTAAATGTCTAAACATATCAGTCTGGATAGATAAAGTTAAGTGAGTTAAATGGAGGACCAAAACCACAAAGAATGTAAAAAAATATAAAAACGTAACACAATATAATAACGATAATATGCTGAGTATTAAAAAAAATAAAACTGTAAAACTAAAAACAGCAGCAAGAAGCAATAATGTTGAGAATTTGCTCCGCAAATCCATCTGGAAACCTTCCGTTGAAGGAATTTTGGGAAGCGGCGAAAATACTGGTTAGCTGATTGGCCTATGTTGGTGATAGACGGGCCAAATAAACCAATCAGATCAACGAAGCATATGACGCACTAAAAGCCAGGCTACTCTTGCCAAAACCAGTCGGGAGAAGAGCAAAAACATCTTTTCCTCTGAGAAAAGCCTCCAGAGCAGTGTTTTGCTCTTCTTTCAGTGAAGCAATACTCTGTAATTCCGATAAAACTTGCTCGATAGCCACGCTAACGCTAGTTTCATCGGCTGAAGCCGCCATGTTGTTTAGACTGAACTGTCGCGCTTCTCGTTGCGTCAAACCTCAACCCGCCTCAAAGCCAACGCTGATTGGACGTTCGTTTGGTGAACGGCTCCAAATTTTCTTCAACCGAGAGTCTCCAGACTGATTAGCGAGTGAAACCTTGAAAGCTCGCGAGATCAGGATGGTCTCACGAGGCTACGTAGGGACAGGTAAAATTTTGGCCCGACCTACTCGTCCCTACCACTAATTCTACGTGAATAACATGATTATAGTTTACAATACAGCGTTGTTGCAGAAGTCGCTTCTTTCTCACAACTTGTATATTGAAGTCAATATTTTAAATGCTCAGTTCCTCTTATAGTTCCCACGCCCATGTAAATACAATAACTCTATTTGCAGTCCCTTGAATATGTTATGTTGCTTTATTTTACAATACAGAGAACATCAGCATATCAAATAAAAAAATAAGACTGGGTTTTACCTCTGTTTACCTCTGCATATTACTTGTAGAAAACACCGGATAAATACTATGGCTGGGTATCGATTCAGATTTTCCAAATCGATTTGATTCGATTCACAATTATTGTTTCGTTTCCTTGATATGGAAGACATTCTCAGAAGAACCAATGCTGCAATTAGTAGAAACATCTAGCTCAAACTTGGAACATTACTAAAAAAATTACATATTTACATTAGGAATTAAACCCAATGCAGTTACATAAATCATTTATGTTTTATTTAAGGCTGTGTAAATAAAGTGGCAACTAAACCATCCGTCTTAGTCACTGCTAAGTTCAAAAGTAACCCCTTTCAAAGTGTAGGTTGTCCCAATTTTACACTATTCTGAGCCACTGATGCTTTAAACATTGATAAACAGCATCTTGTGTGTGTAGTCCTTATAAAATGTCTGTAAATGTAGCAAAGAAGCGAAATGCGCCCTGAAGCTAACGTCAAGCATAAAATAAAATAGGAGCATGCATAATGCGTAGGACTATGACATCAGACCAATTCAAATTAAGGCCAATAGTGTCTCTTCCAAAGTTGAGATCAAACCTACGCCCTTGGCAAAGTCAACGGTTGATGTGGATCAAGCCGCAGCAAAAGGTCCCGCAGCGCGTTTAGGCACAGCAGGAGAGGTGCGTCATGAGCTTCTGAGGCGCTTCAGATGCAGCAGCTGCTGGAGTTGGAAAAATGTACCTTTTGCTGCTGGACGCGCCGCATCAACCAATGAGAGAGGCTGATCTGGGAGCTGGCAGGGAGTCAGACACAGCACCCCTGATGCAGAGCGCTATGATCACTCCTCTGAAACTGTTTATTAACGTCTAAATTAACTTGAAATGTTAAAACCTGCGGGCAGAATATGTTGGCTTTTATTATCCTGCAGTGGCGCCCCCAGAAATGTTTCATAGGTGGGGAAACGTACTCAGATCTTGGTTTATTGTGTGATGTTAATGCTAATGGCTGTGCATAATGGGATGAAATGCTAAACTGATGCTACTACAATTTCCCCTGATGAGTTGGGTGACCAGTGGGGTGGCCGCCCCCTGGTGGCGCCACTGTTATTTGGTAGCTGCAGTTTGGATTATATAGTTGTACCGCTGAGTCTTGTCCTGAGGATTTTAGCTTCCAGAAACCTACAATGCAGCAATTGAACTGATTCCTTCCCACGATCATTACAACCCCAAACCCCAGAGCAGGGACCAAAACACCTCGCCACTTTCAGCCAGGCCAACAATTCCCTTCAACGACCCCCCTTTCAGAGACATAGACAGGTATGGGGCATTGCAGGCGAACAAAGAAGCCAACGACCCCCATTCCAAAGGGGGGGACCCCTTCGTCTGTTCCAATTAGCATTTTTTCTAAACAAAAACCAGGCTTTGTTGGGCTGCTGGATAAAGCCTGGAACTAAACGCTATTTCTGACATTTTGAATTGAAAAATCTTCCTGGATGGAAGAGAAACGTCTTCAAATTTGGACACAAAGTCCAGTGGATTGTTTTTAACCTTTTCAGGGGGGAATTGTTTGGACAAAAAAGGCAGAAGAACGGCTGTAGGTCAAGTACTGCTGCACAGAAAACATCCGTTACTGCTAATAAGTAAAATAATTGACCCAGTTTTTCCGTCACTGCTGGTCTTAAACTGACTGTACAGGTGCAGAAACCACTTGATAATGATGCAGCATCACAATCTCCCCCTCATGAAAATTTTCAGCCGTCAAACCGTCGTCTGCTCTGGATCCAGAGGCCTGAAGTCGATCCTGTTATGCTAATCGGCGTCAGCCTTTAATCTGAGCTCCTTCATGTTTTGCTCTCTCTGTGTTACAGTGAACGTTCCAGCTACGGTGATGGAGGCCATGACCAGGCAGGAGTCCCTCCAGTCCTTCAGCAAAAACAGCAAACCTTCCTTGTCTTCCTCCTCCAGCCCGCCGGCCACCCTGCTGCGGTCCATGGTCTTCCCCCACTCCCCCTGCTCCCGGAGCTTCTCCCTGCTGGATAAGGTCGGGGTCGGAGTTCAGTCCGACTCCACCTTCGGCCCGCTGGGGTCGAAGAACCAGCGAGTCCTGGCCAGCCCGACCTCCACCAGCCAGCTGAGCAGCGAGTTCAGCGACTGGCATCTGTGGAAGTGTGGCCAGTGTTTCAAAACCTTCACCCAGAGGATCCTGCTGCAGATGCACGTCTGTCCACAGAATCCTGACCGGTAAGAACCACGATGAGGGACAGATTTAACTAACCCTTGGACTCTTATTGCCACAGGACCGGTGTGGACATGTCCCCACCAATAATCTCTGCTTTTTGTCCTCTTTCCGCTCATTTACTTTAGCCACAGGTAACAGGTTGGGTGCAGCTATCTGTGTTCAGAGCGTTTTAAGTCTGTGTTTTTTTTCCCTCCTGTTACTACCCGAACCGTCCCGGAAGCACAATCCGTCCTGCGCCATCAGCTCATCTGTGCATCCAGATATACATCCGGGTCATCCTCGATTTTATTTTGTTAAAAAGACAGGCTGTTTTGTTAAAAACAAAGGCTCTATCCAGAGTAGAAAAAGAAGTGACAGCAAAGGCTGGATATTAGAAATAAACTGATGGTTCAGGAACAGATCCAGTGTTGTACGGGGCTCTAGCATAGCTGTCAGCTGAGCTGTGTGTTTATATCCTGGCATACTTTGATCATTAGAAACATTAGAGATGGACGTGAGCCGTTCAGAGGAATTTACACATTTTGGCTGTAATCTATGACTTTCTTCATCTCCTCACTATCTGTCGCTGCTGCATCCAGTGGGAGTCTGTGGACTGGAGTGGACAAAGTGTTTGGGTTTGTATAACATCTGCCAAGTTAATTATGTGCAGCATGGATGGAGGAAGATGAGATCTATATGCGTGTTGAGGTTAGAGGATGTATTGGAAATTTTTTGCTTAGCTTTATTTTTTTGCGGGGAGAGTCAGAGCAGCGTATAAATCACAGCAGCGCGTCAGTGAGAAATACCTCGCCTTACGGTGACGGGGCCAGGAAAACAGATGCCACTTATTCAATAAACTAATACTCATAGGGAAGAAAAATGTGGGCTGGATATGGAGGGGGGCGGGGGTGGGGGGTCGATCTGGGGCTGCCTGTCAATAGGAAGGTTTTATGGGACGGAGGAGCAGATAAAATTCAGCTGAACAAGCCAAACAGGTCAGAGTCCTGCAGCTTCAAGGCTGCATTATCCCTCATATTCATGCAGCCTGGAGCCGAACCAGGACCTGCGTTCCTGGATGGGTGGACAGAAAAGCACAAAGGTACCTGTTCACCCCCACAGACCGGTATTTAGCATCAGTTAGTGCTCAAAAACACCTATCCTGGTTTACAGGCAGGTTTTAAACCCTAATGATGCTTCCAGAAGGTTCTGAAGTTCATCTGTAGGCTGGTAGCTGAAGTTCAGCTTCATAATTTCATTATTAAACCAGAAATATTTGCTCACACTGCAAAAATGCCTTAAAATGTCTTAAATTAAGTGTATTTACGCTTAATTTGAGTAGGTAAATGAGAGGATCTGACAATGGAATGAGTATTTTTACACTTAAAATAAAATAATTAGATAATATGCACTTGAAATAAGACAATGCAGTTGTTTTTTTTCTTATTTTAGATGTAAATTTCTCCCTCAATTCAAGAAAAGTTGCACTTATTTTAAGAAAAAATTACTATATTTTTTGCAGTGCAATTAAAAAAAATAGATAGCCAAATACAAAATGCTCAGTATCATCTGACTAAAATATATGCTTAGTTTGATTTAATTTAAAACCATTTGAAAACAAACCCTGCAAAGAGCAGTGTTGCCAACTTAGCGCTTTAGTCGTTATATTTAGCCACTTTTCAGACCCCTCTAGCACTTTGATTTCTAAAAAGCTCCTAGCGCCAAATCTAGAGACTTTTTTCTGCTACTGGAGACTTTGGAGACAACATCTAAAAGCAGCGAACTCTGCTCTCCAGAGCGAGTAGATTGGTAACCCCGCCTCCTGCTCTCCTCTATCTTGTCTGCTGTCATGATTCATGCAGCTATTATTTCATCCAAATGAAAAATGGAGAACAGATAAGCAGATCATGGCTTGTCTACAGTGAAAAGAAGGACTGGGTTATTTACTTTGGCCTTTTTGGAAACACAGGAAGGAGCAATCAGCTAAGTGAGCTTAGTGCTGGGAAAAAATCTTTCATTCCTTTAGAGACAGCATGAAAAGTCAGCTGAGTACAAAACATAGAGAGGAAAACAAGAAGAAAAGGGACAAGAAGAGAGGGACACAACCTAGAACAGATAATGGATGTCTATTCTATTAACATTTCTCTATCTGGAGAATGAGGCTGTTTTATGTTTCGCCTTCTGAATTCAGAGGGGCCCCCTGCCTGTCTCTGCCTAGGGCCCCAAAATTCCTAAATCCACCCGTGTGACTTTGTTTTAATGAAGCTTCGGCTCCTCGTTTAACTAAATGATCTAATAACTTGTCATATTATCAGAAGTTCTTATTGGTTAACGTCCAAAACTGCCACTGGATCATTTTTTCATGGGTCAGTTTATTTATATTTATATTTAAATGTCTGCTTAGGCGGTAGATTATTCCTAGATTCCACCTTCAGGCCTGTCGCTGCTCTATCTGCTGATTTCTCCTCCATCTCTGGGTTTTTCTATCTCCCCTCCTTCCTCCTCCTTTCCTTCATACATATCGATGTTTACTTGATGGGAGCATCAGCAGCTGAAGACTGATGGCTCTGCATGTCAGTAAAAATCGGCCCGGCTCCATCTCTTTTAGTTTTTTTCTGCTGACCGTTTCTTTTTTTCCTCAACTTTTTCCTCTTTGTCATTTCCCTCGGTGTCATTGCAGCTGAATCCATCACCGGAGGAGCCGTTTGTTTATGTCAGCCGGAACTTGGAAGTGCTTTTGATTGGCTTTTAAACTGGTGTCGGGCTGCCGGACACTGTTTAACTCCTGAGATGATGATGATGATGATGATGAGTGATGAATCAGGGAGAAAAATGAGAGCGTGAATTAACTGTGACGCGGCTCACAGTCTGTAGATGTTACAGAAACAATGCAGCATGAAACCACGGGGGGAGGGGGGGGGCGATTAATAACCACGGCTCCTATGATGGATGTGTTTACTGTGCTGCTGTTTAAATCAGAGCTTTTTAGGGGAAAATTATTACCGAGCGCTTTGATCGGCAGCCTGAACGTCTCATTCTGCTGCCTGATGGTGTTTATGGATCAGCCTCCTGTTTGTTTATGGATATAATCCCAGTTGTATGTCAGAGGACAGAAGGTTTACAGCGCATTGAAAGTGTGTGTCATCACACCACGCACTGTTTACACGGATTAACCGTTACTTCTGTCACTGGGTCTCTTTCTCCTCCCACTTTTTTCAGCCATGTGAACCAAGAGAAAATTCCTCTATTTTTATCTGCCGTTGTTTTAATGATCTCCTCGGGGATCCGACGCCGGTTTGCTAAAGAAAGGGACTCAGATCAAAACTTTATTTCTGTTTTTATGTTACAGTAAAAAATATTAAAAGACAATAGATCTTTCTGTTTGCTTCTTTTGTGAAATATATCCACATGGTTCACTGGAAAAAATCAAAATCTAGATAAGTCATTTTTTCTTAAAATAAGTGTATTTGTTCTTGAATTGAGGAGGTAAAAGCGACATTTTGCCAATTGAACAGGAAAATTTACATTTAAAATAAGAAAACACAATTGCATTGTGTTATTTCAAGTGTATGTTATCTAATTATCTTATTTTAAGAGTAAAAATACTCATTCCATTGGCAAACTGTCTCATTTACCTATGCAAATTAAGGGTGAATACATTCTATTTAAATAATTTTTACTTATTTCTAGATCGTTTTTCCAGTGTTAGTTTTGTGCTTTAAGTTGTTAAAAATATTTTTGAAAAAAACAAGAAAAGCAGCATGATGCAAAATAAAATGGATTTCTTTGTGCATTTAGACCTTAGTTTTATCAGCAGGTTTGCTTTTTGAGCAACCTATTCTCATTATGAGTGCGTATGAAATCGTACGAAAAGTTATGCACCGTAATTTCGTACGTTTTGGACGTTTTTTTCGTCGTATGCGCATGCGCATCTGACGCACCATTCACGAATATAGAATATAAATTACAATTAGCCCTAAACCTAACCCTAAGATATAAAACAGCAAGCAACGTAGTTAGAGACATGAATAAGTGATGATTGCACTGTTTTTCCCAGTTTTACGTCCGTCCGCGGATCTGCTTTTTTTGTCTGTCTGCCAGCGCATGCGCACTGATGTGGTTTTTTGAGGAAAAAACGTCCAAAACGTACGAAATAGCGTGCATAACTTTTCGTACGATTTCATACGCATTCATAATGAGAATATGTTGTTTTGAGGCAAAAATAGCATCCAATGTTTGATCAGAGTCATGTTTATCTCCAGATGAAGAGACGCACTGGAAAAACAATCTAGAAATAAGTAAAAAGGGCTTAAATTAAGTGCATTTACCCTTAATTTGAGTCAGTTAATTAAATAGTTTGCAAATGGAATGAGTATTTTTACTCTTAAAATAAGATAATTAGATAACATGCACTTGAAATAACACAATGCAATTGTGATTTCTTATTTTAAGTGTAAATTGACTTGTTCCATTGGCAAAATGTCTGTTTTACCTCCTTAATCCAAGAGCAAATGCACTTAGAGAACCCACTAAGAGAACATGCTAACTCCATGCACAAAGGCTGGGAATCAAACCCAGGACCTTGGGTGGAGGAAGCCGGAGTACCCGGAGAGAACCCACTAAGAGAACATGCTAACTCCATGCAGAAAGGCTGGGAATCAAACCAGGACCTTGGGTGGAGGAAGCCGGAGTACCCGGAGAGAACCCAAGCATCCTCAGGGAGAACATGCAAACTCCATGCAGAAAGACCCGGGGCTGGGAATCAAACCCAGAACCTCGTTGCTGCGAGGCAGCAGTGCTACTCTCTGCAATCATCATATCTACATAAATTAACCCTTTAACGACCCCCCTTTCAGAGACATAGACAGGTATGGGGCATTGCAGGCTAACAAGAAGCCAAACGACCCCCATTCCAAAGGGGGGGACCCGTTCATCCGTTTCAATTTGCATGTTTTCTAAACTAAAACCAGGCTTTGTTGGGCTGCTGAATAAAACCTGGAACTAAACGCTATTTCTGACATTTTAAATTGAAAAATCTTCCTGGATGGAAGAGAAACGTCTCCAAACTTGGAAACAAAGTCCAGAGGATTGTTTCTAACTTTTTAGAATTAACTATGACTTGGATGACTGAGAATCTTCACCAGTTAACACTGTTGTTTTATACTCATTAATTAATCAATATTCTATCTATTATTGAACATTATATATTAGATAATTGAATAGTTACAAAGAATATTTATATATTTATTACTAAGTTGTGAAAACAGAGAGATTAGAGTCAGTCTGGATTCATGTGAGCATCAGTATAAAGCTATGGAAACGGGTCATGACACGTTCATGTGATTAAAAACTGCAGCATTTAGAGACGTTGATCCTGGACTGGATCAACCTGCAGCGTTAAACACATTCTGTTATTTTGGGGCCTTTGCTTTGGAAATGGTAGAAAAAAGATCATAATTTGACTTAATGAACTTTTCTGTTGGAAAAGTCTGAGTCTAAAAGCTTAGAAACCGACTGATGTGATTCAGGAACTGGATCCTGAAGCAAATAGTTTTATTGGAATCCAGTACAAGACCTTATTACCTTTGTAACATTCAAAAAATAGGGATATTTCAATGGCAAAAATTAAAAATAATGTAATAACAAGAAATGCCAACTTGCCCGAATATATTAAAGCTACAGTGTGTAACTTTTAGCGACATCTAGCGGTCAGACTGCAGCAACACGAACATCTCCCCCCCACCGCTTCTCCCCCCCAACAGTACGGCGAGCGTTACGGGACAAAATGTCTTCCACGACGTCCGCATCACCTACCTTCTCAAGTGATGAGGTTTGTTTACATAGATAATTTTACAGATAGTATTTCATTAGTCTGTGTAGGGTATAGATTTCATGTAGACTTAAGATAATAAATATACCCGTTATTTTTTCTACATCGTTGTGATGTAATGGGCGATCTCGCAATCGCTAGTTTGTTGGCTCTGCGCTGCCATAGCGCAAAGATGTCTGCCTCCATGGCTGCGAGACCCGCTCCTATGTAATTATAAATAACGAATTCTAAGGCAACGCAAATATTAAGGTTAAGAGGCTGAGCTCGTAGATAATGATAAATAACATAGTTATGTATAATATATTACATGTCTGACTGTATATCCCTGTAATTATTACACACTGTAGCTTTAAGAAAAATAACCTAATAAGAAATTCATGAAAAACACTCTGAGAGCAAAAGAAACACGTTTTGTTTTGGTCCAACATCACCTTAGAGGCATTAATGCTGGCACTTACATTGTTTTGTTTATGAAACTAAATATAATTGTTAGCTAGGCTTATACACTTTTTAACTTTTTAATTAACTTTTTACCTTTTTTCTTGACTTTTTTACTTTTTCCAACTTAATTTCCAGTCGGCAATATATCCTTCAAGGGCTCATCTAATTGGTCAGATGTCAAAATAAGACCTACAACCATGTAGCAGGATCTTTGCTGAATGGCTGGATATAGATCTAGTGCTTCTAGACCTCACTGAGGGACGGGGGGGGGTCCATTTGTAAGAAGTATGCAAGTAATCCAACACATTCTGTTATTTTAGGGACCTTTGCTTAAGAAATGGGAGAAAAAAGGTAAAAATAAGACTCATAAAACTTTTTGTTGGGAAAGTCTGTGTGTAAAAGTCTAGAAAACCGACTGATGTGATTCAGGAACCGAATCCTTTATGTTTTCCGCCTGAAGCCAAACCTTTCCAGCCAATAAAATCAAAAAATAGGGATATTTTAATGGCAAAAATTTAAATAATGTAATAACAAGAAACGGCAACTTGCCCGAATATATTAAGAAAAATAACCAAATAAGAAATTCATGAAAAACACTCTGAGAGCGAAAGAAACACGTTTTGTTTTGGTCCAACATCACCTTAGAGGCATGAATGCTGATACTGCCACTTAAATTTTTTTGTTTATGAAACTAAATATAATTGTTAGCTAGGCTTATAAACTTTTTACCTTTTCAATTAGCTCTTCGCCTTTTTTCTTGACTTTTTAACTTTTTTTTCCAACTTAATTTCCAGTCGGCAATATATCATCAGGGTTCAAGCAGATCCTTAAAATGTCTTAAAAGGCATTGAATTTTTCAATATAAAATCAAGGCCTTAATTGGTATTTAAATGTCTTAAATCAGGCTTTTATAGGTCTTAAAATTGTTACCACACCATAAATAGGATTTTATTTTTGTAATCGATATCAAACAATAAAATAGTTGGCAATATTTTTCTTACATTTACCAAACCTGCTCGCTGTAACCATTAGGGATGCACGATATTATCGGCCCCCTATCGGTATCGGCCTAAAAACTGAATGTCGGACATCGGCCACCCCACCGATATTTAACCCGATATTTGATCAGCTTCTGAGTTTCTAAAGTCTAAAAAAATATATATATATATACTACTTCTTCTTCTTCCTCAAAAACTTTTTTGTTACAGACTTAAAAGCTTCTAAAGACGAGGGAAAAAATATTGATACATTAAAATATCCCAATATCTTCATATGCTGATATATTGCCATTTAAAAACACCATATCAATCTCTTTCACTAATGAAATATTGCTATATGTCATCGTTATGCTACGAAATCCCCCGAAAATTCACCAAATGTTGCCATATTTTTATATGTTGATATATTGACGCGGTATCGATCTATTTTACTAACAAAATCTCACAAGAATTTGCAAAATATCACCAGAGTTTGTAACAGAACGATGAAATTTCACGAGATTTTGAAAGTAAAATAGATCGATACCGCGTTTTTAAAAATCAATTTGATATCAGCATATGAAAATATATTTGAGTATATTATTTTTCAAAGTGTCAGAAATGGATAACAAAACTGCTATTTTCAATGACTACTTATTTCTGTTCAGCTTTAACATCGGTATCGGTTATCGGCTACATGAGTTTTAAAATATCGGCATATCGGATATCGGCCAAAATCCCAATATCGTGCATCCCTAGTAACCGTTATTGGTTCCGTCCCGATAGCGGAACCAATAAAAAAGATGTTGCGGCTGGACCTTGGGATGATGTGACAGGAAGTTTTAAATTAAACGAAAAATTGGCTATCCATCCAAGAGTTTTCTGCATGGCTAAAACCACTACCAAGGAATATAGATTAAGCACGATGGGAGGCAGTGGAGACACATGTGTGAAGCGTGAAACTCAAAGCGTCAAAATCAAGTTATGGAGAAGCAGTATTTCTGCGTTCTGCTCCACCCTCGTCTCTGCAACGCCTCCACAGTATCTCTCGCATCACCAACGGCACCAGTAGAACCAGGTCTCAGGAAAATGTTTGGTATGCCACTAATGAAAGTAGGGGGATTGAGTACGGAACAAAACAAAGTTACTAAATTCAGTTCAGTAGTTGTTAAAAATATAACTGTCATTTGTTTGTTTTTAGCTTTCTTCCTATATGGAAAGTCTTTAAAATTTTGAAACATACTTACTGGGCCAAAAAGTTAAAATAAACATTTGGGGTAAATCTGTCACTACCAGGATTTTCTTGTGTTTATTGTAAAATTGGTCTTAATTTTTTATTTCAAGTGGCATTAAAAGGTCTTAAAAAGTCTTGAATTTAACTTGCCTTATGCTGTAGGAACCCTGATCATTCAAGGGCTCATCTGATTGGTCAAATGCCAAAATAAGACGTATAGCCATGTAGCAGCTTTGCTGAATGGTTGGATATAGATCTAGTGCTTCTAGACCTCACTGAGGGACGGAGGGGACTCCATTTGTAAGAAGTACACTGCAAAAACCACCTAAAAATGAGAAAAAATGTCTTAAATTAAGTGTATTTACCATTAATTTGAGTAGGTAAATAAGATAGTTTGCCAATGGAATGAGTATTTTAAGTCTTAAAATAAGATAATTAGATAATATGCACTTGAAATAAGACAATGCGATTGTGTTTTCTTATTTTAAATGTATATTGTCTTGATCCATTGGCAAAGTGTCTCGATTTCCTCCTCAATTCAAGAAAAAATGCACTTATTGCAAGAAAAAATGACTTATTTAGATTTCAAATTTTTGCAGAGTATGCATGTGATTAAACACATTCTGTTATTTTAGGGGAGAAAAAAGGTAAAAATAAGACTCATAAAACTTTTTGTTGGTTAAGTCTGAGTGTAAAAGTCTAGAAAACTGACTGATGTGATTCAGGAACCGAATCCTTTATGTTCTCCTCCTGAAGCCAAACCTTTTCAAATATCCTTCTGGGCTCAGATGAGCACATTTTAAAAGCCGTATCACTTTAACTGCATCTGTGGGATATTATGAGTGAGCAGCAACCTTAAATATTTAGTAAAAAAATCAAACTGTAAGTGATTAATGGAGGCTAACCTTTAACACGGAGCTCCTTCCTGGTTTTCTGCTGGAGCTGACAAAAGTCTCGGAGCAAAAAATAACTCTGAATGTTTGCATGTGTGACTGTTTCTGCGGGTTATTAAACAGTTGATGTTGAGCAGATTTATCGCCTTACAGTGAAGACGTATTTGTATTTAACACAAACACAGATGTGTGCCGCCCTGCTGGACACAGATGTTTACTGCTTTGGAAAAATCATTTCTGTTTCATCTGCATGTTTCTGGGTTTCGACACATCTTTCCATTTAGTGGCCTAATAATGCTGCAGAATGATGAAACCACAGTGGTAGCCATGACGACCAGCGCTATGCTACGGTGATGCTGGCCTTTTGTTCATCTGCCTGGCCTCTCGGCTTCAACAGATTCATCAACACAAAACAAAGAAAAGGAGGCGACAGGAGAAGGGTTTCTCTCTGGGATGTGAACGCGTCTGTTGGTGTTTCTACAGTAAATTTATCTCATTGATCGCGCGTCGATGAGGTGAAAGGTGTGATTTATAGCCGCCGGTCTCCAGGGGAAACGTCTTCATACGAGACGGACACAGAAGACGTCCTCCGATAGAACTCCGTATGGATTAGAGAGCGTCCATTTGGATCGATGCCGGTTCCACGCCGCCGTCCATCCAAAACCAGCAAACCTTTTCACCTCCTGGACAGGTTCAGATTTCAGAAATCATCAGGCTGAATATTAAATCTTCACCAAAACATGATAACCAACCTTTGAATGGGCAGGTTTCCCTCCATCGGCCTGGAGCTTCTTTAAAACAATCTTAAACAGAACAATAAGGAATCTGTTCTTTGATGTGTCTAATTTTAAATTCAGCAAAAGCCAGATTAAGCTTGACCCTCATTCCTAAAGGGTTGACCTGTTTTCTCAGTTCAATTCGCATCTTTTCTAAGCCAAAACAAGGCTTTGTTTTTGGTTCACTCTACACTGCCAAAAACGGAAATCTAAATAACTGTTTACGGATTAGGGCCACTGAAAATAAACAAAAAAAAAATTTACCATAACTGATTTTTACATTTTATTTCAGTTTAATATGGGGAAAAAAGTCAGAATTCTGACTTTTTTCTCAGAATTCTGACTTTAGTCTCAGAATTCTGACTTTAATCTCAGAATTCAGACTTTAATCTCAGAATTCTGACTTTTTTTTCAGAATTCTGACTTTTTTCTCAGGATTCTTACTTTAATCTCAGAATTCAGACTTTTTTTTCTCAGAATTCTGAGAAAAAAGTCAGAATTCTGAGAAAAAAAGTCAGAATTCTGACTTTAATCTCAGAATTCTGACTTTAATCTCAGAATTCTGACTTTTTTTTCTCAGAATTCTGACTTTAATCTCAGAATTCTGACTTTTTTTCTCAGAATTCTTACTTTAATCTCAGAATTCACACTTTTTTTCTCAGAATTCTGACTTTAATCTCAGAATTCTGAGAAAAAAGTCAGAATTCTGAGAAAAAAAGTCAGAATTCTGACTTTAATCTCAGAATTCTGACTTTAATCTCAGAATTCTGACTTTTTTTTCTCAGAATTCTGACTTTAATCTCAGAATTCTGACTTTTTTCTCAGAATTCTGACTTTAATCTCAGAATTCTGACTTTTTTTCTCAGAATTCTTACTTTAATCTCAGAATTCAGACTTTTGTTCTCAGAATTCTGACTTTTTTTCTCAGAATTCTGACTTTAATCTCAGAATTCTGACTTTAATCTCAGAATTCTTACTTTAATCTCAGAATTCTGACTTTTTTCTCAGAATTCTTACTTTAATCTCAGAATTCAGACTTTTTTTCTCAGAATTCTGACTTTAATCTCAGAATTCTGACTTTTTTCTCAGAATTCTGACTTTAATCTCAGAATTCTGACTTTTTTTCTCAGAATTCTTACTTTAATCTCAGAATTCAGACTTTAATCTCAGAATTCTTACTTTAATCTCAGAATTCTGACTTTTTTCTCAGAATTCTTACTTTAATCTCAGAATTCAGACTTTTTTTCTCAGAATTCTGACTTTAATCTCAGAATTCTGACTTTAATCTCAGAATTCTTACTTTAATCTCAGAATTCAGACTTTTTTTCTCAGAATTCTGACTTTTTTTCTCAGAATTCTGACTTTAATCTCAGAATTCTGACTTTTTTTCTCAGAATTCTGACTTTAATCTCAGAATTCTGACTTTTTTTCTCAGAATTCTTACTTTAATCTCAGAATTCTGACTTTAATCTCAGAATTCAGACTTTTTTTCTCAGAATTCTGACTTTTTTCTCAGAATTCAGACTTTTTTTCTCAGAATTCTGAATTTAATCTCAGAATTCTGACTTTTTTTCTCAGAATTCTGACTTTAATCTCAGAATTCAGACATTTTTTTCTCAGAATTCTGACTTTTTTCTCAGAATTCTGCCAGCTAACAAACATGTTAGCATCCAGCCATAGCCATGTCTGTTTTAGAGACTAGCTCTCTTGTTTTAATGACCTTCTGCTCCTCCATTAATGAGGGAACCCGTCGGGCCCGTAAAAAGTTGCCTAATTCCGTCCTTTTCCACCAATGTGTCACTGGCCACCTCAAACATCTCACCTCTTTGTCAGTGAAGCTGAGTGCTCCACATCTCTACCTTCGTGGTGCCCATCTACATTAAGATCCACAATTCTGAGATTAAAGTCAGAATTTTGACTTTTTTCCCATATTAAACTGAAATAAAATTTAAAAATCAGTAAACTTTTTTTTTCAGTGGCACTAATCCTCTTCTGTAGTTTTTCATACAATAAGTGCATTTTTTCTTGAACTGAGGAAGTAAGGGGGAAACTTTGCCAACAGAACAGGACAATTCACATTTAAAATAAGAAAAAAATAATTACCTTGTCTTATTTCATGTGAATATTATTTAATTATCTTATTTCAAGAGTAAAACTACTAATTCCATTGGCAAACCATCTAATCTACCTGCTCAAATTAAGGGTAAATACAATTCATTTAATACATTTTTTATAAATTCTAGGTTGCTTTGCAGTGTTTAAAGCTTCGGACTCAACGTTTTTTCTGCCATTTTGAATTGAAAAAGCTTCCTGGATGGAAGAGAAACGTCTTCAAACTTGGAAACAAAGTCCAGTGGATTATTTTTATTTTTTTGGAATGACTATGACCTGGATGACTGATAATCCTCACCAGCATAAGTCAGATTAAGGTTGGAGAAACTTGATTTCTGCCTCCATCTGCAGCCTTTTCACTAAAGTTTATCCCGCTCAGTCAGACGTGGGGCTGATGATCGGACTTCATAGAAACCCAGAAATCAGTAAAAGTCTGATGGACTATCTCCTTCTAAAAACTGTAAACTTTAAAAACTTCAGGAGTCGTTGCTCCATCCACCTTTATTTGTCTTTAGTAGTTGAATTATAGCAAAACAACAAAGTTTGTTTGGATTTCAGATCAACCAGAATTATTTTGTTTCTAAAGCCGGGCGTACACTGTACGATATTTTGCCCTCTTCAGGCCGATTCTCCAGTCGTGCAAGAATTTTTCAATCGGTCCGACTTTCAGCCTGATGGTGCGTGGTGTAGTGAACAGGGGGTAACGAGGGGCGATCAGCCTCTAACGACCGCCTCCCCATCAGGAATGGTAAGGTCGGGAGAAAATCAAAATCAAACAGCCATCGTGAGGAGGTCGTTGGCAAATCGCTCAGTGGGCATCAGGATGTGGGCGGAGCGGAAGAAATATGGTGGAGCACAGAGTTTTCAATTCAAAGGCCAGAGCCAGGATTTCACTCTGCTCCAGTTCACCTTGATGCGCTCACAGCGTCCATTAAAGTCAATGGAACATAGCAGCGGTCACCCATTAGATATCAGCACCGTCCGAATTAAGAAAATCATCAACCAGTAAAGTTTTAATTATAATCTATTACTTTAAACAGAATTTAATACTGAAATAAAATGAGGTGTTTATGCATCCATGATATTATACATTGACTTTAAATAAAAAACTATTTAAAAAAGAAAAAAAATCCCATTTTAAAAGATGGCATGCTCATCTTTGCCATTTCACTTTTCTTTCACCAGTTCACCGCAGTTCTTCCAGCAGTCCACACTTTCTCTGCTCTCTTTTTCTCATGGTCTTCTCCTTCTTTCCCATCGCCCGGCTTGCCAGAAAAACTGGATTAACTTTATGTGCCGATCAAACCATTGATGTTGGTTGTTTGATTATTTTTAAACAAAATCTTTTAGTTTGTGACGTAGAATTGAGATTTTAGATCAAACTTTTATTATCGTGTCTTCTGTCCAAAGTCAAAGCGTCGGACCAGGAGGAAGAAGCCTTCAGCAGGATCAGCTATTTAAACCTTTACCGCCTTTATCTCAGTCTTGATCCTTTTTTCCACTTTTTTTTTTACTTTTCATACATTTTTGTGCTGTCTTTGCTTTTCTGTTTGTCTTTTATTATATATATTTTCACTCTAAAGCATTAAATAGTATTTTTGTAAAGGGCTGACTAACTAAACCATCGATTCGCTGGTTTAGAAGTTTCCTTTTCTGGGATTATCTGATTTTATCTGATTTGTTTTTGCTCATTTTGTTCAGTGAAAAGTTTTTCCACCGGTCAATAAAATCTACAGGGTCTTTGAAAAGTCATTTATTTATGCGTCTTCAGCTTTTCCTCCTTCCTTCCAACAACTAAAGCAGGAGTTTCTCCAACATTTCAGTCTCTAAACCGAAAAAATAAAAAAGATATAGTCTGAAGACGCCCTTAAAATACGAATAATTACTTCACTCTACATTTATTTATACATATAAAGTACTTTGTTTTATTTTACATAAATGTATTTTTAATTAGATTGCATTAAATTTAAAAAAAAACTTCTGTTACATCTAATAATTTACATCTATGGATTTTATGATATAATGTCCCTCCATATACATCAGGGATCTCTCAGCCCCCCAGGGGTCCCGGCCCCCACTTTGGGAACTCCTGCTTGAGAAAGTGTAACCGTATAAATTGGAGGTCTTCAACAGGGGGTCTGTGACCCCTAGGGGGTCCACAAGGTACTGCATGGGGGTCCCGAAAGTTATGGTTGATTAGACTTTTTTTAATGCAATTTTTTCCTCTAATTGAAATGTCTTTAAATCCACATTAACATAAATCCAACAGACTGTAGTAAACAGATAAATGGAGGCAGAAGATGTCTTTCAGTCATCAATGCCAGTGGCGGTTCTAGACCAAATGTACCAGCGGGCCAGGAGGGGGCCAGCATGTTTTACTGGGGGACAGAAAAGTATAAAAGTATAAAAAGAAAAATTATATAAAATGAAGTGAAATTTCTATTCAATTAGGTTTCATTAAAATTCTATTTCTTATAAGGTCAATATAAATTCAAAATGTTACATATTTTTGATTTAATTTAAGTTAAAAGTACAATTTTCTCTAAAATCTGAATTAGAACTCAAGAAAAGCTGTTAAATTCAGCTGTAAAAAATTAGAGCAATTTGTTTTGAAAAAACATTTAGCAGACGAAAACTGGGATCCTATGTCAATACCACCGAAGCTATCACTTTATTGTTTTTTTAAATAATTAGTAAAACAGAATTTATAAAGAAAAGAATGAAATAGATCCAAAGGACCAATCAGTAACCATGTCTGTTCCAGCGCAGATCATCATTAGAGCGTCTTTGAGTATTATGTCTGCAGTACAGCGGCTATGATGGGGGCCAGGACATGATCTACAGGGGCACTGGGCCCCGTTGGCCCCTGTCTAGAACCGCCATGATCAATGCACACATTCAGCGACACACAGGAGCTCTTTCAATCTGGGCACCGTTTCATTCACAACACCTGTCCCATCAAACAGGAATCAGAAATACTTTACTAATCCCAGGGAGGGATTACTTTAGTTACATTACTCCATCTGTAATAGAGTGACTATAGGACCAGTTTGATAGAATATATATAATTAGGGGCCCCGCTCCATCAGCTTGGGGGTCCTATAAAACGTTGAAGACTGTTGGTGTATCTGCTGTTGCAGCGGCGTCTTTCCCACCATAAAGGCAGGATGGATGGATTCCTTCTGTTTGTTTGGACCATCAGAACCAAAGCTGAAGCTCTCAGCGGTTGTTAACATCCAGCGGTCAATCAGACGACTCAGCGACAGCACAAACAGCCCGATACGTTCAGAGTCTGCAGGACAAGGCGAGGCCGATCAGAGGAGAACCGCCGCCGCCGCAGCGTTTACTCTCCGCTCGGCTCCGTGGTGATTTGATGGAGGTGGGGGGAATTAATCATCTTTGAAACGTTTGTGAAATGCGGCTCGGGACAATAAACTCTGCGACACCTTTCAACACAACCAGGGGTAAAAACAACAGGATCAGTGTGGACGTTTCTCTGAGTCCACACCTCCAACACATGAGCCGATGACAGAGGGAGAAGGTCTGCGAGAAAGCGGGCCGGGCTGCCAGCCGCCTCCCTCAGAGCCAGAGGCGTTCTGGCCAAACTGCTGCCAGCAGAGGGAGGTCAAAGGTCAACATGCTGGACAGGAGGGGAGGAGGAGAGTCTGCTTTATGAATCCAAAGGTTTCATAATAAAATACGTTTTATGGAAAACTTTTACTCCTAAAAGTCGATCAGAGTCACGTTCAAAGTTAAACATTAATAGAAAACTCATGTTTCAGGTTTAGTTTGCCTCCTAAAATCCTAACAAACAGAGGTTTGGACCCGGGTTCCCAAAGTGGGGGTCAGGATCCCCTGGGGGGTCGTGAGACGCCAAGTTGGGGGGTCACCAGATGGTTTTCACAATCGCTGTGGTGTGACCCCAGAGCTAATATGGAGGCTCCATTAATATGACGGATTACATGAAAAGTAAATGTAACATTTCATTATTTATTAGGTTGTGCAATATTAATTCTCGTCTCGTCTCGTCGTCTCCCGCTTTATCCGGAACCGGGTCGCGGGGGCAGCAGACTAAGCAGAGACTCCCAGACTTCCCTCTCCGCAGACACCTCCTCCAGCTCTGCTGGGGGAAGCCCTAGGCGCTCCCAGGCCAGCCGAGAGACATAGTCTCTCCAGCGTGTCCTGGGCCGTCCCCTGGGCCTCCTCCCGGTGGGACATGCCTGGAACACCTCCCGAGGGAGGCGTCCAGGGGGCATCCGAAGAAGATGTCCGAGCCACCTCAACTGACTCCTCTCAATGTGGAGGAGAACCGGTTCTACACTGAGCCTCTCCCGAATGACCGAGCTCCTCACCCTATCTCTAAGGGAGAGCCCAGCCACCCTGCGGAGGAAGCTCATTTCAGCCGCTTGTATCCGGGATCTCGTTCTTTCGGTCATGATCCAAATTTCATGACCATAGGTGAGGGTAGGAACGTAGACCGACCGGTAAATTGAGAGTTTTGCCTTTTCGCTCAGCTCTCTCTTCACCAGGACAGACCGGTGCAGCGTCCGCATTATTGCAGCAGCCGCACCGATCCGTCTATCGATCTCCCGCTCCATTCTTCCCTCACTCGTGAACAGGACCCCAAGATACTTGAACTCCTCCACTTGAGGCAAGGACTCCCCTCCAACCCGAAGGGGACATGCCACCTTTTTCCGGTCGAGAACCATGGCCTCGGACTTGGAGGAGCTGATTCTCATCCCAGCCGCTTCACACTCGGCTGCGAACCGCCCCAGCGCACGCTGTAGGTCTTGGCAGGAGGGAGCCAGCAGAACTACATCATCCGCAAAAAGCAGGGACGAGATCCGCTGGTCCCCGAACCAGACCCCCTCCGGTCCTTGTCTGCACCTAGAAATCCTGTCCATAAAAGTTATGAACAGGACCGGTGACAGAGGGCAGCCCTGTCGGAGTCCAACATGCACCGGGAACAGGTCCGACTTAGTGCCGGCAATGCGAACCAGACTCCTGCTCCGCTTGTACAGAGAACGGATGGCCCCTAATAAAGGGCCCCCGACTCCATACTCCTGGAGCACCCCCCACAGGGCAGCACGAGGGACACGGTCGAATGCCTTCTCCAAGTCCACAAAACACATGTGGACTGGTTGGGCAAACTCCCAAGAACCCTCGAGCACCCTGCAGATAATAATAGAATTAATAGAATAGAATTAGAAATAATAGAATATTAATTCTATTATTTCTTAATAATAATACATTTAAATTCAAAGACGCCTTTCTAGAAAATTAAGGTCACTGTACAAAATATCAAAACTCAATGGCAGAAACAAATGAATAAAACCATTTAAAATATACAAAGGCTGGGAAATTAATATTAAAGAGAATAAGCTATTTTAAACAGATGAATTTTGAGTTGTGATATTAAATGAAGAAGTTTCTGAGTATTTTATACTGAATCCAGTACTGCACAGGGAGCCAGTGGAGCTGTCGGAGAACCGGGGTGACGTGGTGGAAAGAGGAAGTTCTTGTTATGATGCGGGCTGCTGCATCATACTAATTTATTGCCTTGATTGTGTGAATGCTATTTGTTCCGCTGCTTGAGCTGTTTGCCTTTTATCTGTAATGATTTATTTATTTTTTGATGGCACAGTTTTTGGCACGCACGGCCCATGTATGGAGGCCTTAAAGGAATAGTACACCCAAAACATGATTAGCCTTCATTTTCTACTCACCCCCATGCTGAACAACACTCTGGAGTACTTTTTTGATATCTCAAATGCATCTGGAGATCTGGGAGGCTTCTTGCTGTCTGCTGACATTCAAATAATGGAGGTCTATGGCGCCCGAGACAGATAGGTCCATAAAAGTCCACAAAAAACGTGTCAATATTCCTCCATACTGCTCGTCCAATGTATTCCAAGTGTCCTGAGTGGGTAGCGTCCATAATTTACTCGAAACAAAGTCATTTAGAATGTTTTTAGAGCATAAACAGTAGTGTATAGGATTTCCTGAAAGCACGCGCCTGCGCGATCACGACGCTACGGAAACCGCGGCAGACCAAACCAGATGAAAGTGCGCATTCAGCGTCTGCTCTGCCGATAATGCAAGCGTAGAAGAAGAAATGTGCTGTTTACCTGTGCAAAGAAAGAAACAACGAAAGAAAAATGTCTGAGGACTTCAGTATTGAGGAAGAGCATGAGTTCTTTGCCAAGCTGAATGCGCTGGTTTGGTCTGCCGCGGTTTTCGTAGAGTCGTGAACGAGCTTTCAGGAAATCCTATACACTACTGTTTATGCTCTAAAAACATTCTAAATGACTTCGTTTCGAGTAAATTCTGGACGCTACCCACTCAGGACACTTGGAATACATTGGACGAGCAGTATGGAGGAATATTGACACGTTTTTTGTGGACTTTTATGGACCTTTCTGTCTCGGTCACCATAGACCTCCATTATTTGAATGTCAGCAGACAGCAAGAAGCCTCCCAGATCTCCAGATGCATTTGAGATATCAAAATAGTACTCCAGAGTGTTGTTCAGCATGGGGGTGAGTAGAAAATGAAGGCTAATCATGTTTTGGGTGTACTATTCCTTTAAGGATGATTTACAGGTGCTGGTCATCAAATTAGAATATCATGAAAAAGTAGATTGATTTCAGTAATTCCATTTAAAAAGTGAAACTTGTATATTATATTCATACATTACATACAAACTCATATATTTCAGATGTTTATTTTGTTTAATTTTGATGATTACAAATGACAACAAATGAAAATCTCATTCATCATATCAGAAAATTAGAATATTACTGAAGACCAATAAAAACAAAGGATTTATAGAAATGTTGGCCAACTGAAAAGTATGAACATGAAAAGTATGAGCATGTACAGCACTCAGTATTTAGTTGGGCCTCCTTTGGCCTGTATTACTGCAGCAATGCGGCGTGGCATGGAGTCGATCAGTCTGTGGCACTGCTCAGGTGTTATGATAGCCCAGGTTGCTCTAATAGTGGCTTTTAGCTCTTCTGAATTGTTGGGTCTGGTGTATTGCATCTTCTTCTTCACAATACCCCATAGATTTTCTATGGGGTTAAGGTCAGGAGAGTTTGCTGGCCAATTAAGAACAGGGATACCATGGTCCTTCAACCAGGTACTGGTAGCTTTGGCACTGTGTGCAGGTGCCAAGTCCTGTTGGAAAATGAAATCTGCATCTCCAAAAAGTTGGTCAGCTGCAGGAAGCATGAAGTGCTCTAAAACTTCCTGGTATGTGGCTGCGTTGACCCTGGACCTCAGAAAACACAATGGACCAACACCAGCAGATGACATGGCACCCCAAACCATCACTGACTGTGGAAACTTTACACTGGACTTCAAGCAACGTGGATGAAGTGCCTCTCTTCTTTTCCTCCAGACTCTGGGACCTTGATTTCCAAAGGAAATGCAAAATTTACTTTCATCAGAGAGCATGACTTTGGACCACTCACCAGCAGTCCAGTCCTGTTTCTCTTTAGCCCAGGCAAGACGCTTCTGACGCTGTCTGTGGTTCAAGAGTGGCTTGACACAAGGAACGCGACAGCAGAAACCCATGTCTTTCATACGTCTGTGTGTGGTGGTTCTTGAAGCACTCACTCCAGCTGCAGTCCACTCTTTGTGAATCTCCCCCACATTTTTGAATGGGTTTTGTTTCACAATCCTCTCCAGGGTGCGGTTATCTCTCTTGCTTGTACACTTTTTTCGACCACATCTTTTCCTTCCCTTCGCCTCTCTATTAATGTGCTTGGACACTGAGCTCTGTGAACAGCCAGCCTCTTTAGCGATGACCTTTTGTGTCTTGCCCTCC
Source organism: Cyprinodon tularosa (assembly GCF_016077235.1). Classification (NCBI taxonomy): domain Eukaryota; kingdom Metazoa; phylum Chordata; class Actinopteri; order Cyprinodontiformes; family Cyprinodontidae; genus Cyprinodon; species Cyprinodon tularosa. The sequence goes on along the minus strand of NW_024038880.1, from coordinate 477,732 downwards.
TTGTGCAAGGTGTCGATGGTCGTCTTTTGGACAACTGTCAAGTCAGCAGTCTTCCCCATGATTGTGTAGCCTATAGAACTAGACTGAAAGACCATTTAAAGGCTTTTGCAGGTGGTTTGAGTTAATTAGCTGATTAGAGTGTGGCACCAGGGGCCATCAATTTTGAACCTTTTCACAATATTCTAATTTTCTGATATGATGAATTTGAGATTTTCATTTGTTGTCATTTGTAATCATCAAAATTAAACAAAATAAACATCTGAAATATATGAGTTTGTATGTAATGTATGAATATAATATACAAGTTTCACTTTTTAAATGGAATTACTGAAATCAATCTACTTTTTCATGATATTCTAATTTTATGACCAGCACCTGTATACTCAGAAACCCGGTCGTCTGCGTGTGTCTCAGTGAACGCAGATATGCCCCGCCCCCTTCCGCAGACACTCTGCTGCACTTCTCCCAAATTGTAGGTGAGCGCAGACAGGAGGCCTCTGATTGGTCAAATCTACAACCGCTCTACTCTATGCGTATTTCCTGTTTAGTTCCTTACTCGCTTGTTTTGTTTGTCTGACCGCCATTGTGGAAAACGACTGGTGAAGATGGAGCAGCTAGCAGAGCGAGGTGCGCGAGAACGCTGGGAACCTTTTTCCACCCGGATCTCCGCTCTTTTTGGCCCTCATGTCCCTCCGTTGTTGCACAAACTTGCCTCCACTTCCTCACCGCTTCGGCCGTATGTAGACCCACAGCTAGTTCCTGATTGGCCCTCTGGCGTTGTGGCGTGGAACAACATAGCGCAGACCACGCTTCAATACTGGGCATAAATCAAAAATATCTGCAGGACGATAACCAGGCCTTTAGTCCTCGACGCGGGCGACCTTTCCTTTCAGCCTACTGTCCAAAAAAAGAGCCACTAGAGCCGTAAAAAAACCAAAAAAAAAAAAAACAAAGTTACGTTTGTTCAGAACCAGAACCAGAACCAGAGGTCCAGCAGGTTCTGGTCTGAAACAATACTTCACTAAATGTTAGGATCAAAGGAAATGATGAAATCAGTCCTACTGGATGATGAAGAGGATCCAGTTTTTATTATTTCATCACATAGTGACAAATTAATCCGATTAACATTTAATTCACTGAAATAAACGTCTTCATGGCAGAAGAAGAAGAAGAAGAAAATCTTCACCCAGTTATTGTATTTAGCTTTAGCTTATTGAAGAGCTACATCTCCTTCCTCCCTGAACGCGTTGCCTCCTGGATGGCGGTGCAACGGTTGCCGTTCCCTCTGCTCTCCAGCTTCATCCGCTGCATCAGAACCCCCCCCTGCTGTGGAACTCACCTTTACTCTCAGTGGCTCTGCAGCCTCAGCTGGAGTCAGAGTTGTTTTATTTACTGGCCGTTTTAAGGCAGAGGCTGTTTCTGCAGCTCAAACCTCAGAGCTACATGTGTGGTAATCCATGCATTGGAGATCATATTTACATCTGCTTGTGTGTGCAAATATTTATGTGCTGTTTGTGTGTCTGCGGCGGCGCTTCACCTCCTCCTCTTTCCACTGTAATAAACAATAACTGGGCATTAATCTCCCGGCCTGCCGCCTTAATAAATAATATCCACACATTCATCAACTTAAACTATTCACAATCAATGCGGCTCTTCATAGAAAACCCACCTAATAAATAGTGAAGCGGCCCACTGAGGCGTGAACTTATAGACCAGCCGGCTGATAAATGAACCCCCCCCCCCTCACCCAGAGACGCCTTTTATGCGGAAAACTGCAAGTGAGAATTTTTCGATTTTATATTAGACTATTTTACTCTGATTACTGTTAGTGTGTGTTTGTCCTCCCGGGGTTCATGTCTGTAGGTGTTGGTGATTTATTAGCGCGCTGAAGATGTTGCTCTATTTGTTTGGCTCCAGTTCTGGGTGTTTTTTTTTTTTCCTGTTTGGGAGCTTCTGATGGAACGGTTCAGGCTTATTGGTTTCAGACAGAAAACCTCTTCATCCTGAAGCAGAAACATGTTAGAGAGGCAGCAGGAGGATAAAAACCCTCCGCTGCATAATGAGAAGGACGTTTGGTTTAATAGAGTCTCCAACATCAGAGAGCTTTAACATTAACACCACATCATCAGAACCACCAACCTCTGAAACCACAGAACAGGCTTAACCTGGAAGGAAATTAAAGTCTGAATAAATACCCTCACCTGTGGTCATGAGATCTGAGCAATGACACAAAGGACAAGATCGCAAATACAAGCAGCCGAAATGAGTTTCCTTCGCAGGGTGGCTGGGCTCTCCCTTAGAGATAGGGTGAGGAGCTCAGTCATCCACTGTTAGGATGTCTGTCTGCTTCTAAACGGGTTGAAGGAAACATCTCAGCTGCTTGGAAGCTGCTTTACTCCATGTTTTTCCTCCATTATCATCATCAGTCAGATTCATTCTATAGGTCAGAGGTCACAGATTAGCAGACCGCGGTCCGGATCCGAACCCACCTGCTGGCTAATCCGGACCCAACCTGATTTAAAACATTTAAAATTATCCCATGTTGTCTGACAACAGTGTCTAATTTCACTTGCGCCTCTTCTCCTGTTAATACGGTAAAGCCCTGGGGAGCGTCTGGCTCCAGGCTGCACGTGATCCAAATGAGCCCATGAGCTGTCAGTCTGGGTTGCTGCTGCTGCTACTTTTAGACACAGCAGGCAAACCTGTGGCAAGCCGGGCGATGGGAAAGAAGGAGAAGACCATGAGAAAAAGAGAGCAGAGAAAGTGTGGACTGCTGGAAGAACTGCGGTGAACTGGTGAAAGAAAAGTGAAATGGCGTGCTCAAAGATGACCCTGCACATTTAGAGGATGTTTGGCTCAACCTGCTGCTGTGAAGCAGGATTCTCCACCATGAACAGAATCAACAATAAATCTGGATCCAGGCTCAAAATGAGCTCCTTGATATGTGCTTGAGAATGGCTTAGTCTCCGGTTAAACCCAGGTTTAAAGCCTTGCAGGGCAGCATGAAGCCCACTGGCAACATTAAGACAGAAAAAAGAAAGAAAAATAACAAACCATCAGTTCAGGTGCCTGAGAAAATATGGGAATCAGGAAATGATGATTGTTGTTCTCTACTTCAAAAAACACTTTAGATTTTAAAATGGAAAACTCTTCAATTTTTATATATATATATATTTATTTATTTATTTTTTACATGGATGTATAAAAACCTCATTTTATTTCAGTGTTAAATTCTGTTTAAAGTAATTGATTTTAACTAAAAATGTCTCCAGACCTTTATTGGTTGATGATTTTCTTTATTCAGACCCTGGATGATTTTTAATTTGTTACCGCTGCTAACGAGCATCAGGGCCACGGCGGACGAACGAAAGGAACATTTAAGCCAAACAATCAGTAACTGTGGTGTTGATTTCAAAGGAAAAATAGAAAAAGGTTTCTGTAAAGTCAGAAGAAATCATCTGAGTCTTTTTGTTTCAAATTAACTTTTTAACATCACAGAATTTCAAATTTTTTTCCTGAGAATCTGTGAATTCAGCCTCAGATCTCTGATTTCTTTGATGGAAGGTCTTAGAGGAGAAACCAGGCAGAATCTGAAGCTGAGGAGGAGCTCCCAGCTGCTGTCCAGATGTTTCTGGATGTGAGCAGCGAGCTGATTGGTTCTAGATTAGATCAGCTACATGTGGAGGAGCCCGCTCTATTAATCCAGATCTCGGTATTCGCCGTCTCTATCAGCGTCTCCTTGTGATAAATTGTCCGATCAGAATCGTGGCCTGCAGTGTGGATGAGGGTCACGTTGCCGTGGTGACCAGAGCAGTGTCCTACTCCCCCCTCCCTCACAGATCCTCCCTCTGGTGCATTTTTGTCTATTCTTCTAGGAGCAAACTGGATGCTAATTAATTAGTTTTTCCAAATATTGTCGTTTTCTCATTTTATCCAATTTCGGTCTCAATTTTCTTCTTTTTATTTACTTTCATAAAGTTTTCTGTGAATCGAGTTATTTTAAACCACAGCTGGAAATGAAAATGCAACATATTGACACTAATGAAAGAAAAATGATTTACAGTTTGTCTGCAAAAGGTCAGCCATTATTTTTTAAGTTTGCAAATGTTTTGATTTTATTTTCTAGATTTTTTCAGTGCTGTATTTTACAAATTTAGAAAAACAAAAATCTCCAAAAGTATGTCAAAAATGAACATTTATGAATCAAAATCAGAAAAAAAACATATATTTATAATGTTTACTCATAGAACCTTTAGGTTTTTTCATTGAGACGTTTTTCAGAGTTTTTTTTCATTTTTGAAAAACCTTTTATTCAAGTTTTCTTTTTAAAAACATATTAGTTGCTTTTGATCATATAAAATAAGCTTTAAATCAAATAATCACCAAATCTTTTCTAATAAAGCTTAGAAATTATCCATATTTTTACATTCAGTTAAAGCTGCAGTATCTTATTTTTGGTTCTATAAGCTCAGTTATTAAAGCAACATTTTTATCGTCTTTCACAGGAAAAAAATTAATAGATTATTAATAGTTTGACAAATTTTTCAGTTAACTGATTAATAATCAGATAAAAGGTGCTTAAAAGGAGATTTTCTTGCATAATTTGATTTAATTGAAGTTAAAGTTTCCACCTGAGGAAGATTTTCATCTTAAATGCAGGATGTAGATGTTAGTTCAATGACTCATTTTTCCAGCAATAGTTTAGAGTCTCTTTCCTCCAGTAAATGGTTATTCCATTATTAAAATAGCTGTTTATTTTAATCAATTAACAATCCCGATGACTTTGATGATGACCTGCATAAACGCCATGAATCATCATAGATGCGTCTCCCTCTCCCTTTCAGACCGTACCAGTGCGGCCATTGCTCCCAGTCCTTCTCTCAGCCCTCGGAGCTGAGGAACCACGTGGTGACGCACTCCAGCGACCGACCGTTCAAGTGCGGCTACTGCGGCCGCGCCTTCGCCGGCGCCACCACCCTCAACAACCACATCCGCACGCACACCGGAGAGAAGCCGTTCAAGTAAGTAACAGTGAGTACCCCCCCGCCCCAGCCCCCCGCTGAACACTGACTGCCAAAGATCTGCATCATCCAGACCCACAGTCATTAGGAATAATCAGATGGAGCGCTGTTAGCGCTGTTAGCATCTTTGAAAACATACCAGAGGCAATAAAACCTGTGGACACTGAGACCTGAGGCACAAAAATGAAATATCCGTTAACTAATGATCACATTTAGAGAGAAAAGCTCCGATTAAAAGGTTTGATTGAACACATGACCAATGTTTGTAGTCAATGCGGTCAGCTACTGACCTTTTGACCTTTGCCCTATGACCTTATGATCTGCATCTAAACTGTCCTAAAGGCCAGAACAGACCGAAACCGATTTTGCATCTGATACGGCAGAAAATCGTGCCTTAGAGGTGGTGGAGTTTAGCGCTGATTGAAAGTCAATGAGGATAATTTCCTGCAGGGGGCAGCGTAGCTCCGACTGAGATAGAGCACAGGTCTATTTTAGTCGGACTGCGCAGCAATTCAGCAGCAATTTCCTGGGTCTGACAGGAATAGAGACGCAGTTACAAAGTAAAACTTATTCGCTTTGGAGGAAAATACAAAATAAAATCTGTTATTTGCATGGGGAAAGAGTCGGTTTGGAGTCACACATCGCGTTTATAGTAAACAGGACAGACTGGAGCAAAAGCAATGAATGAAACATTAAAATAGAAAACTTTCCCCTTGATGGGAGTTCAGGAGGACAGAAAACAGATTGATCTTTTCTAGCTTTAGATGCTGCACAGACTCGTTTAGTGAAGCTTCTTTTATTTTTGTATTTATTTCTGATAACTTTTTATAATCTGTCCAAGTCAACTGTGGGAATAGTTTTAATGTTTGTATGGCACAGAGACAGAAGTGAAAAAAATCTGCAGAGATCTGCGCACCCTGCCTAGTCGGAGCCTCTCTATACGCCGTCAGTAGCCGTTTCTTAATCTGTGTTTTTGTGTGTTCTTGTGTCCTTGTGAAACGTCATCAGCCTCAGAGCTAGCACTGTTCACAAGAACAGCAGACTGACAACAGTCTAAGTCCCCGGATGTTGTTCTCACCCCTGTCTCTTTACCCAGCATGCATCAGAGCTGTCAATCTCGTTCTTGAGATTGTCCCAGCTTGAGATTGCGGCAGCCAGGGCTAACGATAGCCCGTCTGCGGCAGCCAGGTCTAAAGTTAGCCTGTTTGCGGCAGCCAGGGCTAACGATAGCCCGTCTGCGGCAGCCAGGTCTAAAGTTAGCCTGTTTGCGGCAGCCAGGGCTAACGATAGCCCGTCTGCGGCAGCCAGGTCTAAAGTTAGCCCGTTTGTGGCAGCCAGGGCTAACGATAGCCTGTTTGTGGCAGCCAGGGCTAACGATAGCCAGTCTGCGGCAGCCATGTCTAAAGTTAGCCTGTTTGCGGCAGCCAGGGCTAACGATAGCCAGTCTGCGGCAGCCATGTCTAAAGTTAGCCTGTTTGCGGCAGCCAGGGCTAACGATAGCCCGTCTGCGGCAGCCATGTCTAAAGTTAGCCTGTTTGCGGCAGCCAGGGCTAACGATAGCCCGTCTGCGGCAGCCATGTCTAAAGTTAGCCTGTTTGCGGCAGCCAGGGCTAACGATAGCCCGTCTGCGGCAGCCAGGGTTAACGATAGCCAGTCTGCGGCAGCCAGGTCTAAAGTTAGCCCGTTTGTGGCAGCCAGGTCTAAAGTTAGCCCGTTTGTGGCAGCCAGGGCTAACGATAGCCTGTTTGTGGCAGCCAGGGCTAACGATAGCCCGTCTGCGGCAGCCAGGGTTAACGATAGCCAGTCTGCGGCAGCCAGGGCTAACGATAGCCCGTCTGCGGCAGCCAGGTCTAAAGTTAGCCCGTTTGTGGCAGCCAGGTCTAAAGTTAGCCCGTTTGTGGCAGCCAGGTCTAAAGTTAGCCCGTTTGTGGCAGCCAGGGCTAACGATAGCCTGTTTGTGGCAGCCAGGGCTAACGATAGCCAGTCTGCGGCAGCCATGTCTAAAGTTGGCCTGTTTGCGGCAGCCAGGGCTAACGATAGCCCGTCTGCGGCAGCCAGGGTTAACGATAGCCCGTCTGCGGCAGCCAGGGTTAATGATAGCCCGTCTGTGGCAGCCAGGTCTAAAGTTAGCCCGTTTGTGGCAGCCAGGGCTAACGATAGCCCGTCTGCGGCAGCCAGGTCTAAAGTAAGCCCGTTTGCGGCAGCCAGGGCTAACAGTAGCCCGTCTGCGGCAGCCAGGTCTAAAGTTAGCCCGTTTGCGGCAGCCAGGGCTAACAGTAGCCCGTCTGCGGCAGCCAGGTCTAAAGTTAGCCCGTCTGCGGCAGCCAGGTCTAAAGTTAGCCCGTCTGCGGCAGCCAGGGCTAACGGTAGCCCGTCTGCGGCAGCCAGGGCTAACGGTAGCCCGTCTGCGGCAGCTTTAAACAGAAGAACAGGGAGGTGGATCAGCTGGACAAATCTTCTCTGATCAAACAGCCTCCTTTAGATTTTTTCTCTCAGGCCTCTCCAGATGTGGAGGTCATCATCCAATCAGCTGAGGAAGACAATAAGGATCCCCAGCTGGATGAAGAGGTCAGCATTTAAGGAGAGTCAGAGCGCTTAAACAGGCCCAATAAGAGAGCGGAGCTGAGGGAAACAATTAATGTTTTTAAAAAGCAATTAGTGATCTGAGTCCGTCATCGACGCGGAGAGCCTCGGGGCGGCGGGTGAAACGAGCCGAGGCTCCAGGAGGAATGGAGAGGGACGACCAGGAGCAATGATAGGGAAGACGGGGCTGCTCATCAGCACTTCAGAGTCTCTGCAGACGGCGGCGGGACAAAGACAATCACGGACGGTCGTCAGAAATCTTTACTGGATCGATGGTCACTGAGCGTTATCGCCTTTCAGACAGATTAAAGCTGCCACTGTCACTTTGTCAGGAGGAAAACGCTCCGCTTTATTTTCCTGCCGAGGCGGCGGAGAGTTTCCAGGGATCAGAGAGGCCATTTTTAAAACCAGGACTTTCTTTGTTCTCACAGCTTCAGCTCTTCAAAATACCAGCAGAAACAAACGGAACGAGACTTTCTTCTTCTTCTTCTTCTTCTTCTTCTTCTTCTTCTGCGATTTTTTGGAACGACTTCAACAGAAGTTTGATTTTAATCTAAAATCAGGTCCTTATTAAACAGAGCTTCATTAAAAATGAAACAGCAAAACAGAAATGATGCTAATGAGGAAATGTAATGTTTTTTGGGTGTTTTTTTAAAACTAATTTATCAAAGAAAAATCCAAAATTGAATATTTAAAGAAATAACTTCAGATCATCTCTGACGACATTTATTAAACAGAAATAAAGGAAAAAATTCTTTTCCTAGAGTTTAATCATTTCCTTATTTTTATGGAGTTACTTCTTTAAAGGTCCCTCTGGCACAAACACTTACCGTTTAACGCTATATTTAAAAACAAACACATTATTATATGTTAAATATTGAATAAGTAAACAAACATTTGTTTATAATTAAACATTATTAAACCAGGAAACTACAATATTTGATTAAATAAATATGATCAAATATTTAAATTGTTTATAATCAGCTTTAAACAAAGGCGTCAAACTAAAGTCACCAGACAGAATAATAAATAAAACCAATAATAATAATATGTTGCTCTGACAGTTTTCTGTAATCTGGGGTGGGGGCGCCACCTTCACCGTCGGTTAAAGCTGAACCCCCCCCCCATCTACCATCATTAATATCAGGTTATTAATGTTTATCGTAATCCTACGTCATTCTCATCATTAAACTGTTTAAAATAATCCCACTGCAGATCCTTTAGAATCGATGTATGGTTCTGCTCTTCAGGGGCGGATTTAGGAAATTTGGGGCCCTAGTCAAAGACAGGCAGGGGAGAAAACAATACATAAAACAGAGCCATTCTCCAGATAGAGAAATGTTAATAGGATAGACATCCATTATCTGTTCTAGGTTGTGTCCCTCTCTTCTTGTCCCTTTTCTTCTTGTTTTCCTCTCTATGTTTTGTACTCAGCTGACTTTTCATGCTGTCTCTAAAGGAATGAAAGATTTTTTCCAAGCACTAAGCTCACTTAGCTGATTGCTCCTTCCTGTGTTTCCAAAAAGGCCAAAGTAAATAACCCAGTCCTTCTTCTCACTGTAGACAAGCCATGATCTGCTTATCTGTTCTCCATTTTTCATTTGGATGAAATAATAGCTGCATGAATCATGACAGCAGACAAGATAGAGGAGAGCAGGAGGCGGGGTTACCAATCTACTCGCTCTGGAGAGCAGAGTTCGCTGCTTTTAGATGTTGTCTCCAAAGTCTCCAGTAGCAGAAAAAAGTCTCTAGATTTGGCGCTAGGAGCTTTTTAGAAATCAAAGTGCTAGAGGGGTCTGAAAAGTGGCTAAATATAGCGACTAAAGCGCTAAGTTGGCAACACTGCTCTTTGCATCGTTTCTTTTCAAATGGTTTGCTGCTGTCTGTTTGGACCTTTCTGAACATGTGCAGCAAATGGACTGATCCAATATGGCGGACACTGAAGGGGGGGGCTGAGACACACTTAATATTATCAGCGTTCTGATGGCATTTTAGCCAAAAACATAATTAATGTGCACAAATAAGGAATAGTTGTGTTATGTAACAGGAGTTTTATTGGGCCCCCAGGAGCTGCCTAGTTTTGCCTAATGGTGAATCTGCCCCTGGTTTGGAGTCTTGCAGAGTTGGACTGATGGACTATCAGAAATAATAGTTTTATTTACATATCAAATGACTCAGGCTGCTAGTTTAAATGGATTCTGTGGTTAATAAGCTGAATTCGTCCCTCTCTGCTGCAGAGGCTTCATGCTTTACTCTCTGCTGCTCCAGCAGGCAGTCGCTTCCCATCAGGCTGGAAATGAACTCAATCAGAACCTGTTTGTCTCATTTTCCACCTGCTGCACGGCGCAGATTGAGATAAGAGGAGCTCTTAAACTCCACTGATCCTGAAGGGAAACTGATTAAAGCTGCTGCTGACATCTTGTCACCACAAACTCCTCAACGTTATTTTTCCCCCACTGAGAGAAAGAAGATGCTCAGTAGCTGACGGCGGCGGGTCGATAGCCTGCGGACTGCAGCCGCCTGCTGGACCAGAGCAGCCGTGACAGAGGAGCTTCAGAGGAGCTTTGATGTTTGTTGCTGCTGCGCTTTCAGAAAATCACAGACAGCAAAAAAAGAACTGACTACAAAGACTACAAAACATAAACTGACCAGTTCAGAAGAGATTCTCATGTCTCAATGCTGAGACCATGAAGGATCTCCTGAAACCATGTAGATGTGAACGTAGCAGTCAGACTGTTCTGTTTGGAGAGGATCATAAAACAGTTCCAGAGAAACTCTAGTTTGTTGTTTTTGTTTATCCTGTGAATCGTATTCAATTCTACTCAGTTTATTTCTATAGCTCCAATTGACATCATGTCATCTCAGGTCACTTTCCAGTTCACCAGATCATCCAGTCAGATTGATTCAAAGTTTTCTATCTAAGGAAAACCAGCTGATTGCATCGACTCATTGACTCTTCAGCAATCCCTCACACTAAGCATGCTTGTAGCGACAGTGGAGAGGAAAAACTCCCTTTGAACAGGAAGAAACCTCCAGCAGAATGCGCACGTCTGGTTTGGTCTGCCGCGGTTTCCGTAGAATCGTGAACGAGCTTTCAGGAAATCCTATACACTACTGTTTATGCTCTAAAAACATTCTAAATGACTTCGTTTCGAGTAAATTCTGGACGATACCCACTCAGGACACTTGGAATACATTGGACGAGCAGTATGGAGGAATATTGACACGTTTTTTGTGGACTTTTATGGACCTTTCTGTCTCGGGCGCCATAGACCTCCATTATTTGAATGTCAGCAGACAGCAAGAAGCCTCCCAGATCTCCAGATGCATTTGAGATATCAAAAAAGTACTCCAGAGTGTTGTTCAGCATGGGGGTGAGTAGAAAATGAAGGCTAATCATGTTTTGGGTGTACTATTCCTTTAAGAGCACTCCGTTAATGAGGAAACCATCAGCAGGTGTGTGAGGAGGCGGACCAGGGCCAGGCGCCTCCTGCTGGTGGAAGGGAGAACAACACAAAGACAAACACACAGACTGAAGTCCTGACAGTCTGATTATTTCACCTGAAAAATTACATAGAAAAAAATTTAGATTGCCATAAACTTCTGTCTTTTTACTCAGTCAGAACAAATCATTGTATTAATGCATTTAATGCCTTTTTTTTTTCTGCCCTGGACCAACTGGTCCATGACAGACTCAACATTCTGGATTGTTTTAACCGGTTCTGGTTTGTTAGAGTTCCCTTTAGAGGGAAATGAAAAGTTAGAGAACCCGGAGACTCACTCTAAACAACCGCTTACTTAGTGAAACCTCTAATCTGATCCTAAGTATTTTATTCCAATCATTGTGAGGAAAATCACAAATTGTTTTTAACTATTTATTAATGAAACTGAGATAAAATAAGTCTAGATAATTCCCTTTAGGCTCTGGACTCCTCCATTCTTTTTATTACTTTTTTAGACAGACCTTCTAGACTCAGCATGATGTGGAAGGTCTCATCATCAGGGTTCCTCTGTTTGCATTGATGCTTTTTGCAGAGGATCTGGTCCTAGTAGCGTCATAGCAAAGACTAACATCCCCTGGAAGTAGGTGGATTATTTCAGAGTTGTGAAAGCACCTGCAGAACAGCTTCGGTATGATGTTTTCTTTAAGGTCTGCATTTGGATTGTAACTGGATCTGTAGCAATCAACAAAGAGTTTTGACGGCATTAAGAAAACATTAAAGTTCCCAATAAATGCAGGAGAGCCCAACCGTGGCCAAATCTCCAAACATTGGTGGAGTCATCAAAAAATGAATGTTGGTTGAGAATAAAAATATTGGTGAGGTTGTTGGTGGAGTCTCCAAACGCCAGCCGAGTCTGCAAATGTTGACTGTCTCCAAACTTTTATGGAGACTCCAAACATTGGCAGCGTGTCTAAAAACTAGGAGGGTTTAAAACCCCTGATCAAGTCTCCAAACATTAGCAGTCTGCAACGTTAACTCAAAGTTTAGCTGAGATGAAACATTGGTGGAGTCTCTCAGCTCTAGCAGAGTTTCTAAACACTGATTAAGGCTCTAAACTTTCCCAAATTCTGCAAATGCCGAAAGCTGTTGGGGTCTCCTAATGTTAGGGCATTAACTAGTCGAGATTTTTCCAGGTCTACTATTTGACATTAGCAGTCCAAGTAGAGTTGATGCATCGTTCCATTAAGTAATCCCATTAAGTAAGGGTGGGAGGTCTCATCCAGCTTTTATTGTTAACTATAGTGTGTACAATAGGCACATATAATAAACCAAACAGGCCAGTTTTGCATGCTGCACGCCAGAGGTGGGGACTCGAGTTTGTGACTTGTACTCGAGTCGCACTTAAGTCGCAGATTTAATGACTTCAGACTCAACTTAGACTTGCAATTTCCGACTTGTGAACAATATTTTATTTTTAAGTGTTTTTTCTTTTACTAACTTGACTGATCGCCGCTCGCCTTACCCGCACACAGAAGAGGAGAACAAACGGCAGAGGGGCTGGCAAACAGTCATGTAGCACTGACGTCACTGACGCAGCACTACGTGACATATAAGCCTGTGCACGCATGCATGCAACCCATACAGATAAGAAGGCAAAGTTTAGCACCCCTGTTTCGGTCCCACCGTTCATAATAACCTTTGGCTACAAAAACTTTACACAAGGCGGGAGTAAAAGAGCAGCAAACTGCAGCTTCTTTAGAAAAAAATACACGATGCTGAGTCCACCAAAGGTTGGTTACTGTTTAATAGGTTAGCATCTGTGCTATAAGCAAGCTAACCTCAAGTCCTCAGGGGTGCAGACATTAGTTACATTACATAAGTACCAAAAAAGTTAAGTTCAGCTTTTTTTATATTTTAATGTAATGTTTTGGTCCGAAAGGTCGGACTCAGGCGAGAGCGTATCGGGAGATGGAGACGGAGACTAACAAGACCGCCCTCATCCTTGGCCCCATCATAACTTTTGTTTTGTTTTTGAAATAGTCGAAAAATTGAGCTTTCAATTCATATAGTGGCATCTGACTGTTTTTTAAAGATGACTTTATACTTTTACACTCACCGGCCACTTTATTAGGTACACCTGTCCAACTGCTCGTTAACACTTAATTTCTAAGCAGCCAATCACATGGCGGCAACTCAGTGCATTCAGGCATGTAGACATGGTCAAGACAATCTCCTGCAGTTCAAAGCGAGCATCAGTATGGGGAAGAAAGGTGATCTGAGTGACTTTGAACGTGGCATGATTGTTGGTGCCAGAAGGGCTGGTCTGAGTATTTCAGAAACTGCTGATCTACTGGGATTTTCACGCACAACCATCTCTAGGGTTTACAGAGAATGGTCCGAAAAAGAAAAAACATCCAGTGAGCGGCAGTTCTGTGGGCGGAAATGCCTTGTTGATGCCTGAGGTCAGAGGAGAATGGCCAGACTGGTTGGAGCTGATAGAAGGGCAACAGTGACTCAAATAACCACCCGTTACAACCAAGGTGGGGAGAAGAGCATCTCTGAACGCACAGTACGTGGAACTTTGAGGCAGATGGGCTACAGCAGCAGAAGACCACACCGGGTGCCACTCCTTTCAGCTAAGAACAGGAAACTGAGGCTACAATTTGCACAAGCTCATGGAAATTGGACAATAGAAGATTGGAAAAACGTTGCCTGGTCTGATGAGTCTCGATTTCTGCTGCGACATTCGGATGGTAGTGTCAGAATTTGGCGTCTACAACATGAAAGCATGGATCCATCCTGCCTTGTATCAACGGTTCAGGCTGGTGGTGGTGGTGTCATGGTGTGGGGAATATTTTCTTGGCACTCTTTGGGCCCCTTGGTACCAATTGAGCATCGTTGCAACGCCACAGCCTACCTGAGTATTGTTACTGACCATGTCCATCCCTTTATGACCACAATGTACCCAACTTCTGATGGCTACTTTCAGCAGGATAATGCGCCATGTCATAAAGCTGGAATCATCTCAGACTGGTTTCTTGAACATGACAATGAGTTCACTGTACTCAAATGGCCTCCACAGTCACCAGATCTCAATCCAATAGAGCATCTTTGGGATGTGGTGGAACGGGAGATTCGCATCATGGATGTGCAGCCGACAAATCTGCGGCAACTGTGTGATGCCATCATGTCAATATGGACCAAACTCCCTGAGGAATGCTTCTAGCACCTTGTTGAATCTATGCCACCAAGAATTGAGGCAGTTCTGAAGGCAAAAGGGGGTCCAACCCGTTACTAGCATGGGGTACTTAATAAAGTGGCCGGTGAGTGTATACTTTAAGTAGTTTTTGGAGCACCACTGGCCAAGTCGCACCATTTCCCTGTGTTGGTACGCTGAAAGACACCTAGACATTTAATGTCTAATGTAGTTGCTAACCTCATATGTATTTATAAAAGGGCAGCATTGTGATTGGTTTTCTTCACAGCCCTCATTTTCATTTAAAAATAAAAGAGCAGACATTTACTGCTAAAACAAGAAAAAGTTGTAACCACAAATGTCAGTTAAATACTGTAAGAAAATAGTTTGGATAATGATAATTCCATAGATACAATAGTAACCGTTAAGCTATAACGTCTCAGTGACGGAGATGAAAACACAAGGAGAAACAAGCAAGCACGCAAATTATCGAACTTATTTTAATTAATCATGTGATTAGAATTTATCGTGTGGTTAATTTATTATTGCAACAGGCCTACTCTAGACTTGAGACTTGACTTTGACTTGCAAAAAATGACTTGTGAACATGTCTGCTGCACGCACAACGCCATCCAGGCCCAGATGTGAGTCTACTCAGCTTAATTAAGTCCACTTATCGGTGAATGGCCCAGTTAACATCGGTGAAATCTCTAAAAACTGCTAGTTTACAAACACTGGTAGAGTCTTCAACCGTTAACAGAGGCGCCAAACTTTAACCGTGTTTACAAACGTTGATGGAGGCTCCAAGCATCTGTGGAATCTGCAAAATTTAAATATTAGTGGAATCTGCAAAGATTGGCAGATTCTCCAAATGTTAGCGGAGTGCAGACGTCAAGCGTTGGTGGACTATCTAACCACCAGGGCGTTGTTGGTGGAGTCTTTAAATGCTGCGTCTCCAAATTTTGCAGGAGTCTCTGAATATAACCGGAGTCCCAAATGTTGATGGAGTTTTCAAAAGCTGGAAGAGTCTCCAAACCTTAAGCTGAGCTCTCTCATTTTTATCTTCCCAACATCTCTCCCTCCACCTCTCCCCGTCCATCTAGCAGCACGTTAGTCCTGTTTCTACCCTGTTAGCTCCAATATTTCTGCTCGGCGTTCTCTTTGAAGCACCTCCACACCTTCATAAGCATTGAAACGCCTCCACCTCCTCTCCAGCTCACACTAAAAGCTCCTTCTCTTCTCTGCAGCTATTGGAAGTGACAGTGATCGGCCTTATCAGGCCTGGATTTATCTGGGCGTGTGTGTGAGCGTGTCAGAGTGTGTTAAAGTGTTGGAGATGGGAATGCCCTCCACGCACCACTAGATAGATTATTGACAGGTGGAGTGTGAGCGTAATTTGTCGGTCAGGTTGCGAAGATCAGGGCAACAATTACAGTTGCTGCTCCGCTGGGCCTCACACACACTTTGTTCTGTCACTGGATATTAGAGTTAGCAGTTAGCGGTGGGTGTGGGTGTGTTAGCAAAGCTAAAGGTTGCATCTCTGCAGTTTAACAGATTACTGACTGGACTCTTTTGGAAAACAAACTTCTTAGTGTTTTAGCTTTTCCTTCACCAGCAAAACACGTTTTCTCTGCAACCTTTCAACAATTTTCCAATAATTTTAGATTTCTTTTATGGCTGTATGATAAAAAAAAAAAAAACTTTATAATACTGATGATGCCTATTTGCCTCTTTGTCAACTTGGCCTCCATCACTAGATGTAATCAACTAAATAATGTAGGGATGCACGATATTGGGATTTTGGCCGATATCCGATATGCCGATATTTTAATACTCATGTAGCCGATAACCGATATCGATACCGATGTTAAAAATAAGTAGTCATTGAAAATAGCAGTTTTGTTATCCATTTCTGACAATAATATACTCAAATATATTTTCGTATGCTGATATCAAATTGATTTTTAAAAACGCGGTATCGATCTATTTTACTTTCAAAATCTCGTGGAATTTCATCGTTCTGTTACAAACTCTCGTGATATTTTGCAATTTCTTGTGAGATTTTGTTAGTAAAATAGATCGATACCGCGTCAATATATCAACATATAAAAATATGGCAACATTTGGTGAATTTTCGGGGGATTTCGTAGCAAAACGATGACATATAGCAATATTTCATTAGTAAAAGAGATTGATATGGTGTTTTTAAATGGCAATATATCAGCATATGAAGATATTGTGATATTTTAATGGATCAATATTTTTTCCCTCGTCTTTAGAAGTTTTTAAGTCTGTAAAAAATAAGTTTTTGAGGAAAAAGAAGAAGTAGTATTTTTTTTTTTTTTAGACTTTAGAAACTCAGAAGCTGATCAAATTCAGTTTTAAGGCCGATACCGGTAGGGGGCCGATTATATCGTTCATCCATAAAATAATGATTAAAAAGGACGATTTTAAATCCATGAGGATAGATCAGCCAACAATGACTGCTTTACGCAGATATTAGTTACACACTGATATAGATATTTTGTGGTCGGAAAATTTAGATTTATCTTATTTCATATTTCGATTTATGCTATTTACTCATTAAAAAGCGTTTTTCACTGCAAGGCCACACAATTCCTGCGTGAGGGTGTTTGTAGACCAGACATACTTATTCCAAAAACAAGCCAGATTCTTTCTCAAGGTTCATTCATAACATTTTACTGTTTAACCAAAGTGACTCTGACTTCTTTCCATTATTGTAAGTAATGAGGAACGGACGCTGCTCAGGCAGAACAGGCTGATTACCGCGCAATAAGAGCTGAATGATGAACTGTTCTCTCTTTGTAAAGGTAAAAAAAGTGCTGATCGAGTGAAATCCATCGATCTCCGTTTATTTAACCCTGTAATGCCAAATGTATCATATTTGATACATACGGTTTCTGAAATGTTTTGCGTCTGACACCTTTTGCATAATTTAATGGTAAAAACTTCAATCAGATATACCTAGAAGCCAGTAGAAGACTACACAAAAAATAATCTTGACTTATCGCATAGTAATACATTATTAATATCAAAAATGTATTTCTGTTTTTTCTTTTTACATATTTTGTTAAAAGGCCAAATAAGGACTTTAAACCAAAAAAAAAGTAAATTTCTGTTTTGTTTTATTCTTGGATCGAGCTTTAAAGGGTTAACTGGACCAAATAGTTGAATACTTTTTTTTTTTCCATGACAATATATGATAGTTTTTATCCAGCCTAATTTCTATTTAAACTTTATTACATTTTAACATTATTAAATCAACATTAGAGAATCCAAAATCTCCCGATCCAGCTCTTATTTTCCTCTGTAATATTTAAAAAATAAAACTAATTGCTAAAATGTTCTTTGGCTGATTTTTTTTATTCTTTTTATTTCTGTTTAAACTCCTCATTTTGATGCATTATATCATTAAAAACATGATACTGTGAACATATATATTTATATTAGTGCCTCATTTCATAAAGTGAACTCAGATATCATTGTGTATAGATCAGCCACACAGAATGAAACATTAATTAGGAGAACTAACGGCTCGTTAGTTCTCCTAATTTTGATGATTATGACTCAGAGATAAAGAAAAACCCAGAATATTTGATTGGAGCAATAAAATAAAAATAGTTGAAACAGAAATGTCAAATTGTTGATTTCTAAACCACCAGAATTACTCAGTGTTTCAGGTTTTCTGCGTTTCTGACCAAATAAATCTGCAGGAGAAGCTTTTCTTTCTAAGGAAACTAATTAAAACAGTTCAGTTATCTCAGGGATCTTTGCAGAGACGGTTTAATCCCATTATAAACCCAGATTGGTAAATGGTTCCAATGAAAACCAGCTGATTGAATCCAGGCTCTGATTCTCTCCTCCTGGATGAGCAGGTAGAGGCAGCAGATACCCTCCTGCTTCGTTTGTCGTCTCTACAGCAATCCCTCAGTGAGTGATTGCCAGTCCAGTCAATTCCCATGAATCAGGATCGGATCCATGAAGCTCAGATGAACCTACAGACCTGAAAAGATCCGATTCATTCTCTGAATTAAAGTTTTCTCTCCTGATTCCAATCAGCTGCGCTCAGATTTCTGCTCTGTGGTTAAATATTTGATTTAGTGGAAACTAGAGAGGATTACGGTGGCCCTGAAGTGCAAACTGCAACTACAAATCTAAAAGTGCAACTACATTAAGAAAACAAAACTACACACTGCAAAAACGATATAGAAATAAGTTAACATTTCTTAAATTAAGTGTATTTACCCTTACTTTGAGTGGGTAAATGAGCTAGTTTGCCAATGGAATGAGTATTTTTACTCTTAAAATGAGATAATTAGATAATGAAATAAGACAGTAGAATTGTGTTTTCTTCTTTTAAATCTACATTGTCTTGATCCATTGGCAAAATTCTCTTTTAGCTTCTTAATTCAAGAACAAATGCTCTTATTTTAAGAAATAATGACTTATCTAGATTTTGTTTTTTTTCCAGTGCATAAAGCAAAGCGCAACTACATTAAGGAAAACACAATTACATTAACCTACCGGAAAGGTTAGGTACCAGTGGGAAACATGAGACATCGCTGATTGGACGACCGCGCCCTTTGACCCTTTATGTTGTTTAATTTTATCCTATAAATTTTGTTTTCTCTGTTTATTTTAACCCCAGTGGGCCTCAGCAGATGGCCGCTCACACTGAGCCTGGTTCTGCTGGAGGTTTCTTCCTGTTCAAAGGGAGTTTTTCCTCTCCACTGTCGCTACAAGCATGCTTAGTGTGAGGGATTGCTGAAGAGTCAATGAGTCGATGCAATCAGCTGGTTTTCCTTAGATAGAAAACTTTGAATCGATCTGACTGGATGATCTGGTGAACTGGAAAGTGACCTGAGATGACATGATGTGAATTGGAGCTATAGAAATAAACTGAATAGAATGTAAAACCTGAGTGGTTACGTTCTGCTCATACTCCTGTTTGGATGTTTTGATGAAATCCTGGGTTTTAAACCTGACATCCAGCAGGAGATGATGAACAGAACCAGAACCGTCCAGGTCCATGCGGCGGACTCGGGGTCTGTCTTCCAGTCGTTTAGTGATCTGTGGTCTGTGTGTCTGTCTGTCTGTCCTCCAGGTGCGAACGCTGCGACCGCAGCTTCACGCAGGCCACTCAGCTCAGCCGCCATCAGCGGCTCCCCAACGAGTGCAAACCGGTGAACGAAAGCAGCGAGTCCATCGAGGTGGATTAACCTCTGACCCCCTCACTGACTGAGCCCACATGTCCGTCCGTCCATCCGTCCGTCCACACAGAGCCAACATCTCCTCTCCTCAGAGTCTCTCTGGGATTTTAAAGGCTTTCCTTCCCTGAATGATCATCCTGGTTCCTTTACGTGTTTATTAAACCCATCAGAGGAACTAAGAACCGATGAAAGGAATATTTACGTCCATTTCCGAGCCTTTGGCTCCTCCTCTGCTCACCTGGCCTGACGGCTGCTGAACCCTGATTCAACCAAACCAAAGAAGCTTTCCTCCCAGCAGAGGCAGGAGAGTCGGACCTTCGCCGCTTTCTTGACCCAGATATTTATTGGAGACTTTCTACCAAAGAAAACTTTCCTAAAAAAAAAAAAGATTTGACTGATTTGTCTTCCTGCAGCTTTAGATCGGAGCGATCAGAACCAAAGCAGACTGAGAGGGAATCACAGGAACATCAGTGCTTCGCAGAAAAGGAATAAAAGAGTAAAACAGAATTATCTTCCGTAAAAGTTTAAAAAACAATCCACTGGACTTGGTTTCCAAGGTTTGAAGACGTTTCGCTTCCCATCCAGGAAGCTTTCTTGATTCAAATGTGTTGAGAAATCTTCCTGGACGGGAAGCGAAATGTCTTCAAACCTTGGAAACCAAGTCTAGTGGATTGTTTTTTAAACTTTTACAAAATGACTGTGACCTGGATGAGAATCTTCATCAGCAGAATTATCTTCCTGCTCATATCAGGCTGCAAGAACTTTTATTTTCAATTGTTCATTTTTGCAGCTCTAATGTGGATAAATGCAAAAAGGAGAAATCTGAAGGGATTTCTGATAAAAATAATCCCTCAGCGCTAAATATGCAGCTAACAGCATGACTTTAATCCTTTTTTTTTTTAATTCCTGTTTTATAAGAAATCCTCTGAAGTAAAAACACGACTCTGAATGTTTTAGGCTTTAAAACGCGTCTTCTTTCTTCTCTTAAAGAGTTTTTTTTATGTTTGCACCCATTTTTACGGAAGCGTATTGCAAAAAATGAACAAAATCAGACATCAGATCTCATTGTATTGAGATCGGTATCTCATCATTACGAGATCGGTACCTCGTAATGATGAGATCGTATCTCGTGATTATAGGATAAGATCTCATAATTACATGATGCCGATCTCTAGGGGTGTAAATAATAATCGTTTTGTATCGATGCATCGATCCAACAGCCGACGATCCGATGCATCGATACGTCCGCAAGAGAATCCATTCATGTTTTTTTTTTTCTCCGGTCTATTTTTATCCATTTGCTCCTGGGCGTAATTCTCCTCCCGTGCTGCGGTGGCGCTAAACCTATTTTGCCCTCCTACCACGCTTCCTGGTTATACTCTTAGAGCAGTGTGTTGCAGTGAGCTTGATGCAGACATTTTTGATATTACAGCTTTTATTGATTTATTTAAAAAAAAAAAATAAATTAACCGATTAATCGATTCGAATCGAAAATAATCGAATCGTTGGGTCAGGAAATCGATACTGAATCGAATCGCCATGATGGATGGGATTTACACCCCTACCGATCTCGTCATTATGAGATAAGCTGTCTGATTTTTTTTTCTGTGGTGAATGCAATACGCTTCCGTACATTTCAACCTCAGATGTGTAAATAACCATTAAAACTGTTGAAGGTGCAGCACAGACGTTAGATGAAACCCAAAAAGTATTTTTTGTGCCTGAGAGTTAAAAAGCTTTAAAAATAAACCAAAACGGCTCCTTTCCAAAGAAACATACAGGAAATTGAACTTAAAGGACTAAAGGGTTTGATTTTTACTTGTGTTCCTGTTTTCTTTTCGCTGACCTGAAAAATAACCTGTTTTTATGAAGTGAATAAAGGTTAAATTATGAGAAATAAAAAAATGTTTCCTCCATCTGCGGTCTGCTGTCACACATGTTGCTTCATATTTGCTATGTGCTTCTGTTTCAGGCTGAGAATTAACACTTTTATTCAGAAACTCGTCAAATGTCAAAGTTCCTCCTTCCTGATCGGCTCATGAAGTCGCTCCGATCATCGTTGCTCCTGTTTCTCCACCTGCAGGATTACAGTGAGATTCAGGACCACAGGATTCAAAACATGGAGGGAATTTAGTTCCAGGAATGTTCCAAACCAGATTATTTATCCAGGTTTATTCATAACATGTTACTGTTTAACCAAAGTGACTCTGACTACTTTCCATGATCCATGACCATGAACGCTGCTCAGGCAGAACAGGGCTGATTACCGTGCAATAAGAGCCGTACGATGAACTGTTCTCTCTTTGCAAAGATAAAGTAACCCGACTCCGCCAGATGGATTTGCTCCTCATATCCATCTGGAAACCTTCCGTTGAAGTAATTTTGGGAAGGGGTGAAAATACTGGTTAGCTGATTGGCCTATGTTGGTGATAGACGGGCCAAATAAACCAATCAGATCAAAGAAGCATATGACGTACTAACAGAGCGACGACGAAGAGGAGCCAATTGATAGATCAAACTCTTGGTGAAACCAGTCGGGAGAAGAGCAAAAACATCTTTTCCTCTGAGAAAAGCCTCCAGAGCAGTGTTTTGCTCTTCTTTCAGTGAAGAAATACTCTGTAATTCCCATAAAACTTGCTCGATAGCCACGCTAACGCTAGTTTCATCGGCTGAAGCCGCCATGTTCTTTAGACTGAACTGTCGCGCTTCTCGTTGCGTCACACCTCAACCCGCCTCAAAGCCAACGCTGATTGGACGTTCGTTTGGTGAACGGCTCCAAATTTTCTTTAACGGAGAGTCTCCCGACTGATCTGCGAGTGAAACCTTGAAAGCTCGCGAGATCAGGATGGTCTCATCCCTAAAGATAAAGTGCCAACTGAGAGAAATCCATCGATCTCTGTTTATTTAACTCCAGTAAATAGTTGAATACTTTTTTCCGATGTCAATGGCTGAGACAATTAATAAGATTAATCAATTATTGAAATAATCATCAACTATTTTAGTAATTGATTAATCGTTAACTGGAGTGTAGAGACTCTAAAACATGCCTTTAGCTGACAGAGCGACTCACTTACACCAGCAATTATACCAAAATTATAGAAAAATATATATAAACATTTTGCATTTAAGATAAAATAAGTTCGTCTGTTAATCTGCTCCATCAGAATTCCTCAAGTCGAAAAGTTTAAGGTTTAACCTGGTTTAATTTAGTAAACAATCTTCCTTAAGGAACCTTTGACTTTTAGATTATTAATCTAAAATCAATCCACTGGACTTTGTTTCAGAGTTTGAAGACGTTTCTCTTCCATCCAGGAAGATTTTTCAATTCCAAATGTCAGAAATAGCGTTTAGTTCCAGGTTTTATCCAGCAGCCCAACAAAGCCTGGTTTTAGTTTAGAAAACATGCAAATAGAAACGGATGAACGGGTCCCCCCCTTTGGAATGGGGGTCGTTTGGCTTCTTTGTTAGCCTGCAATGCCCCATACCTGTCTATGTCTCTGAAAGGGGGGTCTTAGTGGGAATTGTTGGCCTGGCTGAACAGGCGAGGTCTTCTGTTCCCCTGTAAAGGGGTGGGGGTTGAGATGAGAGTGGGAAGGAATCAACTCAGGCCCCGTCCATACGAAGCCGGCGTTTCGGGGGTCTGTAAACGATCTTTTTTTTATTCAGCCTTCAGAGTGGGAAGATTTTGAAACGCCGTTTTGGCGTTTCCATCTTTAAGCTCTAACCGCTTTTTTTTTTTTACACGCATGCGTCATAGCGTCGCCTCTAAACACGCATGCGCGACACAGTATCACAACAACAATGGCGTCGTACTGTGTTGAATGGTTGCTGCTCATGCTACTCACCCTGCTGTCGGGCTTACAACAGAATCTTCTTCTTCTGGAATATCTCCAGGAAGAACAGAGCAATATCGACCACATAGTTCAGCACCTGAATCTGACTGAACCACGAAAATGGACCCGCAGGGCAACCATGTATAAATATTACTGCGCATGCCCAACATTTCGTCGCCTATTTTTGCTTTGGCACCACAGCGCCACTTACAGGCCTGGCATACATTTTGCAGCGTTTTCATGCATTCGTGTGGACGATCACTTTTATTTTACGTCTCCGTCTTTACGACAAACGTTCTGGAAAATATCTGGAAAATCGTTTTGACTTCGTGTGGACGGGGCCTCAGTTGCTGCATTGTTGATTTTTGAAAGCTGCAACCTAAAAAGCAGCAATTTTGATTATGTTAATGAGGAGTGCAGAGTATCCTTGGTGGTCCACCGTTTCCCAGGATTCATTGAGGGTCAGAGCGGCTTGGTTAACGCGCACCATAATGACGGACAACGGTTGCAACAGCTGTTTAAAAAGGATGTTTTAAGGGAAAGAATGAAGGTTTGATCAACCTATTAGGTTTGCTCAGTTGGTCAATATTGCACTGAAATAAAAGAAGAGCTCCATTGTTTTCCTGAGACCTGAGGACGTCCTGAAATATACACCATGTTGTTATCTTTGCCTTAATGTTGGCTGATGAGGCAGAAATGAATCGGGTCTGCTCCATTGCAGCTGTCCTTTGCTGACGCTAACTTACCCGCTAACGATTCACTGCTGGCAGAGATGGAGCTCTGCACTGGTGGAGACTCAACCCCTCCCTGATAATCCCAGACAGCGGCTCATTTAGCTGCAGAGTTTCCTCTTTCAAACAGGAGAAGATGAAGTTTTCAGTTCCTCTTTAGTCTGATCGTGGGATCCAAGGAGAGATTCTAACCCGAATGTTTGCCAGATTCACTCAGAGTGTGATCAGGTTCATTGATCATCCTGGCCTGAAAATGCAAGAATAACTCTTTGGTTCTTTATTCTTCAGCTAATTAAGCTTTTTGTAATTCAGTCATCAGAAAACAATCTGAACTCTGAGAACAGAATCAGAACCAGAAGCGTTTTTGTCACAAAACAAACATTTGGACATAACTGGAGGTTTTTCCTCAGAGGCTCCGGTCTAACAAATTACTAAAAAGAGGAAAAATTAGAAGAGGAAAAATATGCAGCTTTAATCAAAGATGGAACCTGAAAGATGTTATTTATGTTTTAGTTTGCTTTAAACCCAAATCCTGGTCCTCGGGGGGCCGCTGAGGACCAGGAAGATCATTCAGAACTGGCTCCGGTTCTGCAGAAGCCCCTCTGTGACCCGTTAATGTAAACCAGAGCGTGGCAGCAGGAGGAACATCTAAAAACATGTCAGAGACCAGAAACAGCTGTTTTATATGAAGTGATGAAAACTAAAACTTTGTTCAGAGTTTATTGTTTTCTTTTCTGTTTTTAGTAAAAGATGTTCCAGAGGGAAGCATCTTTATTTAGAACACAGACGGAGCTGGAGCCAGGACAAAAACTGGGATTTTTAGATGATGAATCAGTGGGGGGGTAATCTGAAGCAGATTTACAGGATTGTTAAAGCTTTAATATGCACAAAGATTCTTACAGGAATAAATTCTTGAAACGAATTAAAGCTATTAGAGTTTCTTTAGATCTAAACTTGTCTGCATAATTCAATTTCAATTCACTTTATTTCTATAGCGCCAATTCACATCATGTCATCTCAAGGCAATTTACAGAGTTTTCTATCTAAGGAAAACCAGCTGATTGCATCGACTCATTGACTCTTCAGCAATCCCTCACACTAAGCATGCTTGTAGCGACAGTGGAGAGGAAAAACTCCCTTTGAACAGGAATAAACCTCCAGCAGAACCAGGCTCAGTGTGAGCGGCCATCTGCTGAGGCCCACTGGGGTTCAAGGAGACAGAAGCAGACATAGAAAAAGAAGCATAGATACAAAAGGCAGCTGTCAACCAGCTCCACAGGCGGCCCCGTCCAGGAAGCACACAGCCAGGCAGACGAGCTCCGAGCCAGCTCCCATGTCAGAGGATGAAGAGAGCACATCCAGTTAGTC
Organism: Cyprinodon tularosa; assembly: GCF_016077235.1. Lineage (NCBI taxonomy): Eukaryota > Metazoa > Chordata > Actinopteri > Cyprinodontiformes > Cyprinodontidae > Cyprinodon > Cyprinodon tularosa. Next base: position 452,326 of record NW_024038880.1, on the reverse strand, counting down.
ACAGTCAGAGAAACAGGACTACACTGGAAAACAGGCCGATCTCCAACATCTAGAAACAAAGGTGTTGATGGCAGCAGCACAGCTGAAATTTCTCTCCAGGATGGAGTCACAGCCAAACAGGAACAGACCAGATGAAGCTACTATGAGAAAAAGCAGAGAGAGCAGAACGTTAGAGATTGAACTAATAGATTCTGCAGAGTGGGAGAATAGAGATAGAATGAAGCAGAATGATGAAAAAGGGGTCCCTATGTCCTCCAGCAGTCTAAGCCTATAGCAGCAGAACTATAGAGATAGATCAGGATAACCTGAGCCACTCTAACTAGAAGCTTTATCAAAAAGGAAAGTTTTAAGCCTAGCCTTAAAAGTAGACACAGAAGCATTAGCTTCCAGAATGAAGTCTAGAATCAAACTATTGGAAATGAAACTGAAATCTATGTTTAATTCTTATCTCAGACTTCCTCTCCTCTGTTTTGTTGATCTCAGTGCTTATTATATATATATTATAGGCATTACTATTTAGATGCAGGGCAGATGAATCTGCTTCACTGTTAAAAAGGAAGAAGATACATTTATGAAATCTTGAAAAGCTGCAATAAACAGAAAAGCTGATATATATATATATAAACCAATAATGTTCCTATAATCTTATAAAAAAGTATTAAACATTAAAAAACAAAGGAAGTTTGAATAGAAGAGACTGTTGGGTTTTAAGCTGTAATTTTCTCTTTAAATGTGTATTTTTTATGTATTAAATGATTATAATTAAATGCTGGTTAAGCTTTTATTTAACTGGCTGTTTTTACACCCAGACGCTACTTTTAAACCTCCGCCTCAGTTAAAATTTCAGCTTTAATCACAGGAGGTCCAGCTGGGCCACACTGCAGCCTCAGCTCTGTCTGTCTGTCTGTCTGGATTTTTCCACTTTCCCTTCTGATTCCAAAGATTATTCCTGCGAGGGCTCAAAAAAAATTCCCCAGAACAAACATGGCCGGAGCGTTCAGACATCAATCAGGGCTGTTTTTTCACTGTGAGAACCGGATCTGGACCCACAGCCCAAACAAATGATCACACAGCAGCCAGTTTCAGGACTTTTTTCTCCGTCCTAAACGAGCTCAGGTTGGGTTTCATGTAATGAGATTATAGCAGTGATAGTTTTAATTAGGAGCAGTTAGCGTGAGAGAAGGAAAACACGGTTAGGGGAACTGCTGACGGAGGAGGAAAACCGTTGAGTTTCATTTGTTTGAACAAGTTCAAATGGGGGAAAAAAAACAGAAAAATAACACCAGACTGGCTGATTTATGAGCTCACATTAAATATTATGAAACTTTCTCAAAGATGAAGCTTTTCTTGGTTGCTGCTGATCTCTGTCTGCTGACCGTCGTTATCCAGACTGTTGGATGCTTCTGTTACTGCCTGATGATCTGTCCTCAAATGCTCGCATTTCAGCTAATTACAAATAAAATTGAAAATATACAGCTTGTAGTTATAGTTAGAGTGGCTCAGGTTATCCTGAGCTATCTCTATAGTTCTGCTGCTATAGGCTTAGACTGCTGGAGGACATAGGGACCCCTTTTTCATCATTCTGCTTCATTCTATCTCTATTCTCCCACTCTGCAGAATCTGTTAGTTCAATCTCTAACGTTCTGCTCTCTCTGCTTTTTCTCATAGTAGCTTCATCTGGTCTGTTCCTGTTTGGCTGTGACTCCATCCTGGAGAGAAATATCAGCTGTGCTGCTGCCATCAACACCTTTGTTTCTAGATGTTGGAGCTTGGCCTGTTTTCCAGTGTAGTCCTGTTTCTCTGACTGTGACTAACTGGATGTGCTCTCTTCATCCTCTGACATGGGAGCTGGCTCGGAGCTCGTCTGCCTGGCTGTGTGCTTCCTGGACGGGGCCGCCTGTGGAGCTGGTTGACAGTTGCCTTTTGTATCTATGCTTCTTTTTCTATGTCTGCTTCTGTCTCCTTGAACCCCAGTGGGCCTCAGCAGATGGCCGCTCACACTGAGCCTGGTTCTGCTGGAGGTTTCTTCCTGTTCAAAGGGAGTTTTTCCTCTCCACTGTCGCTACAAGTATGCTTAGTGTGAGGGATTGCTGAAGAGTCAATGAGTCGATGCAATCAGCTGGTTTTCCTTAGAGAGAAAACTTTGACTTATTTCATCTGTATGATCTGGTTGACTTGTTTCTGTAAAGTGCCTTGACGTGGTGTGAATTAGCGCTATAGAAATAAATTGTAGGAGAAGTGGTACTGAAATTAGCTTCACAGAACTTCAGTCTTTGGTTGGAGTCGCCCAGCGGCTCACATTTAGACCTGGAAACATTCACCTGGTTCTCAGAGGCGTAGCCAGAAAATCCTAATGGGGGGGGGGGGGGGGGGCAGTCAATAACCAATGAACATTGAGGGGGGGCCGAAAGGCACCAGAACCTCAGGGTCAATCTACACTGTTCCAACAGGAACAAGCACAACATCCATATTTTCTAAATAAATACAAACTATCCTTTCCTGCAGCCTTTGCTAACAAATAGATGCATAAATTTAAACATCTATGCTGTGTAAATAAAAGCTATAGTGGACATAATTCTTTAAGGTTCAAATTCTGGGGCACATATTTCAATAATCATTCTGCAAAAGAAAAAGATAATTAAATCTACCAATATCCACATTTAAAGAATGTTTATGTCATTATTAAATTAGTTATTTATCTATGATTTCACTGAAGACTCCTAGATGACTTGCAGAGGCACATCATTTCATCTCTACCCCAAATAATTCAAAATTTAGTTCTGAAAAGAGCATGAATTCTGTATCTATCATCTTTAATGTTTGTATATTGATGTGCATAATTAACTGCAGTGTTTCTGTTGTCAAGTAGTTCTTAATATCAAAAATTTTAATGTCTAATAAGTTAGAAAATTTCCCGATCAGAGTATTATTACTGCCATAGTCTGTATTAGAGGGATCTAGCTCCGCCCCTTCTGGTTCTGAACTCTGACCCATACGTCCCTGATGCTAGTTCTGTGGACAGGAAGTCCTTCTGTTCATTTTTATGAATATTCAAACCTTTATTTTTCCCCCTAAAGTTGGAAACAAACCTTCCAGTCATTTTCTTACTGGTGATAGAAATCAAAATGATTCTGATCCGTCGTCACATTTTTCACACAAACTGTTCTTCGTCTTAATGAGGAGCCGTTCGGTTCTGGTCTCTGTCAGCGATAATGACACCAGAACCAGAGGAAACCAGGCGGTCAGCTGGGCTCCAGTGTTTAATGGTTCTAATGGATGCTGGGACGTTTAGCAGACCACTGGTCACTTTCAAAACCAGTTAGGCAGGAAGGCTTCCTTTCTGGGGTCTAATTGGAAACACGTTTGAAAGGAGAAACAAGGTGGGAAAGTTGAACCGTGAGAAAATCTGCCATCAGAAACACAAACGGTTTTTAATTCCTGTTTCTACTGCCGATTCAAGTCCTGCCGTTACTGGGGGGGGGGGGGGGGGGGGGGGGGGGGGACAGGAGGACCGACGCCCACCCAGACCAGTTCAACCAGCAGGCCTGCTTCACTGGTTTAACATCCAGTTGGAGATTTTATAAAAGAAAACCAATTATCTTTACGGCACATCCATAATTTAGTCCGTCAACTGTTCGTTTTTAAACCTGGAGCTGATTCATGGTGGAGTACATCGCCCCTCCCAAGATGGTGGCCATGTTGACCTGTGTTTATATCAAAGACTGGTGGTTTGCTGTAGATTTCAGGGCATCTCCTCGGGTCGCAGGTAAAACCCATCAGCTCTAATGGTGCGTTCACACCAGACATGGATCCAGTGGTTTTGTTGCCATTGTTACTTCACCATGATGGTTCCACCCGCATCACTGCCCTCCTGAACGAGCCTCTACGTGAGGCCATCGCTGGGAGAGCTCGACCAATCCGCTTCCACCTTCATGAGTCATTGGAAATGGTGGCCCACTGAGGATACGGAAGAGGATTAGGGCCACTGAAAAATTTTTAAAAAGCGAACTAATTTTTAAATATTTCATTTTAATATGGGAAAAGTCAGAAATCAGAGATTAAATTCATAATTCTGATATTTTTGTCAGAATTCTGAATTTTTTTCACATATTAAACTGAAATAATATTTATCAGTTAACTTTTTTTTTTTTTTTAGGTGGCCCTAATCCTCTTCCGTAGAGGGTACCCTGGAACCAACCCTTAAATCCAGGAAAAAGGACAGATCCAACTGCCGTATTTATCGGGAAAACAGTGAATTTTCCTACAAACTAAGAAAATAGACTTTTATGTTTCCAGTTCAGGATGAAGCCTTTTTTAAACCCAAATAATATTATACAGGTGCTGGTCATAAAATTAGAATATCATGAAAAAGTAGATTGATTTCAGTAATTCCATTTAAAAAGTGAAACTTGTATATTATATTCATACATTACATACAAACTCATATATTTCAGATGTTTATTTTGTTTAATTTTGATGATTACAAATGACAACAAATGAAAATCTCAAATTCATCATATCAGAAAATTAGAATATTGTGAAAAGGTTCAAAATTGATGGCCCCTGGTGCCACACTCTAATCAGCTAATTAACTCAAACCACCTGCAAAAGCCTTTAAATGGTCTTTCAGTCTAGTTCTATAGGCTACACAATCATGGGGAAGACTGCTGACTTGACAGTTGTCCAAAAGACGACCATCGACACCTTGCACAAGGAGGGCAAGACACAAAAGGTCATCGCTAAAGAGGCTGGCTGTTCACAGAGCTCAGTGTCCAAGCACATTAATAGAGAGGCGAAGGGAAGGAAAAGATGTGGTCGAAAAAAGTGTACAAGCAAGAGAGATAACCGCACCCTGGAGAGGATTGTGAAACAAAACCCATTCAAAAATGTGGGGGAGATTCACAAAGAGTGGACTGCAGCTGGAGTGAGTGCTTCAAGAACCACCACACACAGACGTATGAAAGACATGGGTTTCTGCTGTCGCATTCCTTGTGTCAAGCCACTCTTGAACCACAGACAGCGTCAGAAGCGTCTTGCCTGGGCTAAAGAGAAACAGGACTGGACTGCTGGTGAGTGGTCCAAAGTCATGTTCTCTGATGAAAGTAAATTTTGCATTTCCTTTGGAAATCAAGGTCCCAGAGTCTGGAGGAAAAGAAGAGAGGCACTTCATCCACGTTGCTTGAAGTCCAGTGTAAAGTTTCCACAGTCAGTGATGGTTTGGGGTGCCATGTCATCTGCTGGTGTTGGTCCATTGTGTTTTCTGAGGTCCAGGGTCAACGCAGCCACATACCAGGAAGTTTTAGAGCACTTCATGCTTCCTGCAGCTGACCAACTTTTTGGAGATGCAGATTTCATTTTCCAACAGGACTTGGCACCTGCACACAGTGCCAAAGCTACCAGTACCTGGTTGAAGGACCATGGTATCCCTGTTCTTAATTGGCCAGCAAACTCTCCTGACCTTAACCCCATAGAAAATCTATGGGGTATTGTGAAGAAGAAGATGCAATACACCAGACCCAACAATTCAGAAGAGCTAAAAGCCACTATTAGAGCAACCTGGGCTATCATAACACCTGAGCAGTGCCACAGACTGATCGACTCCATGCCACGCCGCATTGCTGCAGTAATACAGGCCAAAGGAGGCCCAACTAAATACTGAGTGCTGTACATGCTCATACTTTTCATGTTCATACTTTTCAGTTGGCCAACATTTCTATAAATCCTTTGTTTTTATTGGTCTTCAGTAATATTCTAATTTTCTGATATGATGAATGAGATTTTCATTTGTTGTCATTTGTAATCATCAAAATTAAACAAAATAAACATCTGAAATATATGAGTTTGTATGTAATGTATGAATATAATATACAAGTTTCACTTTTTAAATGGAATTACTGAAATCAATCTACTTTTTCATGATATTCTAATTTTATGACCAGCACCTGTATATATATGAAAAGATTCCACCAAATCTTCTTAAAACCTGAAGACGTCCCAAAAATCTCCTTTTCTGGAGGCGGATCTTTATTCTCTGCATCTGATTCATCATCATAAGCTGAAAAGTTTTTCACTGAGATCCAATCAGATCTCATTTTTAAGAAACCCTCAAATAGGCCGATTCCTGCAAACAGTGGAGGAGAAAACGACCCGACTGGATCCAGAACCGCTTCTCCATCCCGACACATCTGGATCCGGTTCTGCTTAATCAGCCTGAACTTCAGAAACCAGGGAGGGGCGTCGCTTCAGATGTCAGCCAGGTTTTCCTTCCCCTGGGTGGGATGTGGGCGTGTCCTCTGCCGCTATTACAGCCAATCACAGGCCGGTCTCTTTAGCATTTAGTTTGTGATCTACCTGATCATCACCCATTCTAAAACTGGTTTAACCAATAATTATCCAACATCTGGGTCTGATTTTCTTTTGATTAATAAAAGCAGGATGAATTAAAATAAAGTTTTAGAAACTATACTAAACAGTTGAAATAAACAAAACTTTTATTGTCAGAATAAATCTAAATAGAAAACATCTGATATTAAAACATTGAAGCTAACTGATGAAAAATTAACTTATTGCAAACAAACAGATCACAAAAATAAACCAGTTTAACCCTGAGAGGTTAACCAGCCATCAGGTGCAGCATCCTTCCAATGGTTAACGCTTCGTCCAGCTAATGAAGCGCTTCACGTTTCTGCGGCGCCGCTCCATCCGGTCCAAACCAGATCCTCTGATTGATTCACAGATGTTTAAAGACTCGATGAGTAAATCTGATCTGCAGAAGCGACTCGGAAGATGATCAGGAAACTAAGAGGTCAGAACAGATCAGGTTCCGTCTGGCCCCCAGAGGTTCCATCTGGTCCCCGGAGGTTCCTTCTGGTCCCCCCAGAAGGTCCGTCTGGCCCCCCCAGAGGTTCCTTCTGGCCCCCAGAGGTTCCTTCTGGCCCCCCCAGAGGTCCGTCCCCCGGAGGATCAGTCTGGCCCCCCAGAGGTTCCATCTGGCCCCCCCAGAGGTCCGTCCCCCGGAGGTGCCGTCTGGCCCCCCCAGAGGTTCCTTCTGGCCCCCCAAGAGGTCCGTCCCCCGGAGGATCCATCTGCCCCCCCAGAGGTTCCGTCTGGCCCTCCCAGAGGTTCCTTCTGGCCCCCCCAGAGGTCCGTCCCCCGGAGGATCCATCTGCCCCCCCAGAGGTTCCTTCTGGCCCCCAGAGGTTTCTTCTGGCCCCCCCAGAGGTCCGTCCCCCGGAGGATCCGTCTGCCCCCCCAGAGGTTCCTTCTGGCCCCCCCAGAGGTCCGTCCCCCGGAGGATCCGTCTGCCCCTCAGAGGTTCCTTCTGGCCCCCCCAGAGGTCCGTCCCCCGGAGGATCAATCTGCCCCCCCCAGAGGTTCCGTCTGGCCCTCCCAGAGGTTCCTTCTGGCCCCCCCAGAGGTCCGTCCCCCGGAGGATCCATCTGCCCCCCCAGAGGTTCCGTCTGGCCCTCCCAGAGGTCCGTCCCCCGGAGGATCCATCTGCCCCCCCAGAGGTCCGTCCCCCGGAGGATCCATCTGCCCCCCAGAGGTTCCGTCTGGCCCCCCCAGAGGTTCCTTCTGGCCCCCCCAGAGGTCCGTCCCCCGGAGGATCCGTCTGCCCCCCAGAGGTTCCTTCTGGCCCCCCCAGAGGTCCGTACCCCGGAGGTTCTGCTCCCTGACCCGCTGCTTCAATGCTGTGAATTCCAGTTGGTTTTTGTAACAGAAGCTCCCAAAATGTTGGATTTCTGGGATCAGAACCAGAACCAACATTTTCACAGATCCATTTGGATCCATAAATAAAAACATTTTTCTGTGAGACTTTGTGACCCTGTGGTTCCGGTCCAGGTGAGCAGAGGGTCCATCCACCCGCTGCAGAATGAGCACAGAGCTGGAATCCTTTAACCTGGAGCGAAAAGACTCGGACTGAACGAGTCCGAGTTTATATTCATTCAGGAATGAAGGACTAATCTGGACCAGAACATAATCAGGAAGTTCTAGCAGAACATTTTTTCTGTCCACTAACCCGGTCCTGTTCTATTAACAAAGTTCTTCTGCAGCTCTGATCTTTTACTGGATTCTCATTTTCCTTAGGTTCTGGTTCCGACCCAGAAGCAAAGGAAACCCGTTAGCTGGATGGAAGGTTTTAGTGAAGAACAAACCTTCAACGGTCTGTGCTGCTTATTCAGGAGAACATCGGCTGTTATTATCAGAACCGCCGTGGCTCTCTGGCCGGATCAGAACCGCTATTTTCCTCTGAGGATCTGCTGGATGGAAGAACCTCTAGAACCAGATGCTGCTGACCCAGTCCGAGTCCAGTGGTATAAAACCTGAAGTTGGATCAGGTTCGGTTTGCTGGTTAATCTGCAGGTGATCTGACCCTCCGCCGGACCCGGCCGGCCGGTCCGATCGGACCGCACAGCGGCCGTCAGAGCCTCCTGTCCCTCATGGCGTCCTGGATCTGCCGGTCCAGCTCCGCTACGATCCGGTCCTGGTGCGTGTAGACCCCGGTCCTCAGCAGCGTGTCCCTCTCCTCCAGCAGGCGGCTCAGGTGCTCCTCTGAGCTCTCATTCAGGCTGGGGGCGGGGCCTGGCTCTACGGGGGTGGGGCCTAACCTCTCTTCTTCCTGCTTTTTTAACCTGAAGGGAGGAAATGAAACGAAGAGCGTTTAAAAAAAAAAGAAGAAATTTCAGATTTTCAGTCAAATCAAAGCTGCTAAACTGGATCGGTCTGGTTTAGCTGCAGGGAAGATGTTTACTGCTCAGCCTAACTCCGCAGAACTGGTCTGGTCCGGACCGGGACAGCTGTGATGGGCTCTGGATCGGCTGTTTCTGCCTTTGATGCTAACGATGCTAAGCTAGGTCCTACTTTTTTTTTCGTTCTCCTGAATCTGTTCATCCAAGCTTTATTGGATCAGAACCAGAACTCCTTCGGTCACCACGACAACCCTTAAAAACGATGCTGGAGGTACGGGTCTTCCACTCACCTGTTCAGCTGGTTCCTGATCTGGTCCAGCTCCTTCCGGTCCTGCCGCACCGCCTCCTTCTCCTCGGTTGCTAGGTAACGCAGCCTCATGGCCTCCAGCTCCGCCTGCTGCTTCTTCAGACGAGCCACGGCGTTCTCCTGCTCCCTCTGGACAAAACAGAAGCAGCCTCGTCACGTCTGACCCGGTCTGCAGCTCTGAACTCTGCACATCAGAACTAAAATCACAGCCGCTTGCTAGATTTGCCAGAACCGCTGATACCGGGTCAGCCTGCCGACCCATAAATCAGAGGAGGGGGGAATAAAAACAATGAACCTCTCAATTCCACACAGAACTCTGATTAGAAAAATAAAGGTTTTCACATAGAGTTGAGACCCGGAAGGAGAGGAGGAGGCTGCAGAACCGACGGTTCTACTGGGTCTGTTTGGTTCCAGAACACAATAAAAACAAATTGTGTTCTGATCAGAACCAGAACTAAACTCTCTTCCCCTTCTCTAGAACGGGTTTTACTCGCCACCGCAGAGGTTCTGGAGCGGATACAAGTGATGAAAGGAGGTTCCCTGAACCTTAGCGGAACCACAGGTCCGTTCAGTGGACCTGAACCAGAACCACAGGTCCGGTCAGTGGACCTGAACCAGAACCACAGGTCCGTTCCTGCCTGCTGAAAGCCTGAAGATGTCTGAGTTTATTTTAATTCCTGGAAAACCTTCATAAAAGAAAAGAAAAGGTGTTTAAATCTGATGCCGACCCAATTGGACCTCCTGCTCATGTTTCAGCCTGAAGGACCCGGAACCGACCATCAGGAAGCGGATCAGAACCACAATCTAAAAACTGGGTCCAACAGAACCTCATTAGGTCAGACCTCAACTAGAGCAGAACCAAATGGTTCTGTTGTGACTGATCCAAAGAACCAACAGGACCCAGCGGCCCGGTTCTGGTCCAGATTGGTTTTTATCTCAAATATTTAATTTAAAATATAAAACTGATTTAGAATTAAATTAGAAGAAAACATCTAAAAGTTCTGGAGATCAAAGAATCAGTCGATCGGTTCCTGGTTTGGTTTTTAACTGAATCTATTTTTATCAAATTAAAACGATCAAACGTTTGCTTCTCGGTTTCCATGAAAATGTATCAACGAAAATGAGTAAAAAGGAGCGGATATAGAATCTATTATCTATGTTATTAAATAGGAAAAAAAACATTTTTCATTGTTTGGTTTCTGGACCCGTTAACTCCCATCTCTAACTGGTTTGCTCTGATTGGATCATGATCAGCGAACTGACCCAGAACCATCAGAACCGGAAGGATCTGGAACCACGTTCTGGAACCAATTAGAAAGGCTTCCTATTCTGGATCCAGATGGCAGAACCGGTTCAGAAGCTGAATCTGACAGGAAGGCTGGGTTCTGGTCGTTGGTTCCGGTGAGGCAGCGGACCAGATGGGAATGCCAACACGTTCTCCTCAAACAGAACCTTTGAGCTCCAGCTGACATTTCATCTCAAAAGCTGCTGCAGAGTTTGTTCATGCAGAATCTAATTTACTGCAGTTATACTTCTAAAGGAAATGTTTGTGAACAACTGGATTCTGATAAGAAAGAAGCAGATCTGCATCACTTTAGCTCCTCCCACTTAGTGTGACATCACTTCATCAGAAAGACACCTGAATGAATAAAAGTGATCACAGCTCTGCAGAACTAATTCATTAAATTATTTAAATTTAATCATAAAAGATCGGGTTAACATTTAGATTTTTTCTTTCTTTTTTTGAGAATAAAGTCATAAAATTACCAGAATAAAGTCGTAATATTAACAGAATTAAATCAACAAACCAAAACACGTTTTAGAAAGAAAGCTTGGAGCTCCGCCCAGCAGATGACGGCCGTCCAGCTCCACCAATCAGCAGCCAGAGTCCACTTTGACATCCTGCCCAGTTTGATGCTGCTGCTAAAAGATTTCCTGATTTCTCAAACTGATGCTAAAGTAGAACTTCTTTATAACTTTTTAGAGAAGAAAGGGCTCCTTGGAAGAGTTGTTATAAAATAAAACTTTATTCTCGCAATTTTATGACTTTATTCTCATAATGTTACGACTTTATTCCTGTGATTTTATGTCTATTCTTGTTGCAACTTTATTCTTGAAATTTAAAATAATAATTCTCTAGCCTGGCCCTAACACTCTGTTTGCCTAACAGAATAAAAATGTGAAGGAGCCTAAATCCAATAATGAATAGATTGTTATTATAAATCCATCCATCCAATAATCTGAAGATTTTATTTACTGGATTATTAGATGCCCTGCGATGGACTAGCGACCTGTCCAGGGTGGACCCCGCCTCTCGCCTCTAGGCAGCTGGAGGTAGGCACCAGCACCCCTGGTGGACGGAGGATTATTAGATCTAAGTGATGCAGAGAGAAACGGTCCCATAACTCGACTCATTTACGGAGAAAAAGTTTTGTTTTGTGTGAGATAAAAGAAAAATTGTAACTTTATTTTCTCTGCTGGTAATGAAGTAGAAACAGAACCAGCAGATCAGACACTACATTAACAGGAGCGTCTCTCCAGGTCTCCTGAGGAGTGAGTGGTAGATACTGACTGCTGTGGATTCCCCACAGAACCACAGTTAAAGAAGCGATAAAGTTTATTGAGATATTCTCTGACCTAAAGCTGCTGCTTTCATCCTATCGGCAGCAGCAGACGTTCAGTCACCTTTCCCGGCTGCAGCGACCTCCCGCCTGCAGCGACCTCCCGCCTGCAGCGACCTCCCGCCTGCAGCGACCTCCCGGCTGCAGCGACCTCCCGGCTGCAGCGACCTCCCGCCTGCAGCGACCTCCCGCCTGCAGCGACCTCCCGCCTGCAGCGACCTCCCGGCTGCAGCGACCTCCCGCCTGCAGCGACCTCCCGGCTGCAGCGACCTCCCGGCTGCAGCGACCTCCCGCCTGCAGCGACGTCTCGGCTGCAGCGACCTCCCGCCTGCAGCGACCTCCCGGCTGCAGCGACCTCCCGCCTGCAGCGACCTCCCGCCTGCAGCGACCTCCCGCCTGCAGCGACGTCCCGGCCGCAGCGACCTCCCGGCCGCAGCGACCTCCCGCCTGCAGCGACCTCCCGCCTGCAGCGACCTCCCGCCTGCAGCGACCTCCCGCCTGCAGCGACCTCCCGCCTGCAGCGACCTCCCGCCTGCAGCGACCTCCCGCCTGCAGCGACCTCCCGCCTGCAGCGACCTCCCGCCTGCAGCGACCTCCCGCCTGCAGCGACCTCCCGGCTGCAGCGACCTCCCGCCTGCAGCGACCTCCCGCCTGCAGCGACCTCCCGCCTGCAGCGACCTCCCGGCTGCAGCGACCTCCCGCCTGCAGCGACCTCCCGCCTGCAGCGACCTCCCGCCTGCAGCGACCTCCCGCCTGCAGCGACCTCCCGCCTGCAGCGACCTCCCGCCTGCAGCGACCTCCCGCCTGCAGCGACCTCCCGCCTGCAGCGACCTCCCGGCTGCAGCGACCTCCCGGCTGCAGCGACCTCCCGGCTGCAGCGACCTCCCGCCTGCAGCGACCTCCCGCCTGCAGCGACCTCCCGCCTGCAGCGACGTCTCGGCTGCAGCGACCTCCCGCCTGCAGCGACCTCCCGGCTGCAGCGACCTCCCGCCTGCAGCGACCTCCCGCCTGCAGCGACCTCCCGGCTGCAGCGACCTCCCGGCTGCAGCGACCTCCCGCCTGCAGCGACCTCCCGCCTGCAGCGACCTCCCGGCTGCAGCGACCTCCCGGCTGCAGCGACCTCCCGCCTGCAGCGACCTCCCGGCTGCAGCGACCTCCCGCCTGCAGCGACCTCCCGCCTGCAGCGACCTCCCGCCTGCAGCGACCTCCCGCCTGCAGCGACCTCCCGCCTGCAGCGACCTCTCGCTCAGCTTCAGCTCCCAGCCTCATGTCTTTAATCTCTTTGTCCCAATATTTTTCCTGAGAAAAGAACAACTTCAGGTCCTTGTCCCAATATTTGGAGTTGAGGGACACGGCGGCCGGCCTCTGATCCGACACCTCGGTTCTGTTTGGGCTTTAACTCTCCCCCCCGCCGCCATCATTATAGCTCAGACAGGAATTTTTATGATGTGAGCTAAAGGAGGCGGGGCCAGGAGCTGAGAGAGGAGCCTGCAGACGGGCCAGCTCCAACACGGACGCTCGGATAAACACGGGTCTGAGGGTTCAGACGCGTCTGGGGGTCAACAACCAAAGCATGATTAATCAGAGGGAGGGGCCGGGCCCCGTAAAGACGCATCAATCACAGCCTGTTTTCTTAGCAGCGCTGAGACACTCAGAGGAGGAAGATAAGGAGGAAGAGGAGGCAGGAGAACAGCTGGTTCCTGTCAGGAACAGTTATTGGTATGTCAGAGCCGCTGCACACATTTGACCTTTGACCCCCCACAGCTCTAAGCAGCCGATTCCTTTCATAACTTTATTAAACCCAACAGGACGGATCAGAATTTTGCTTCATAACCGGATCACTTTACCAGCAGTGATGTAGAAATAAAGGCCACTAGGGGAGGAAATGATCTTTATAAAAAACAACTTTATAATTATTATAGTCTTGTTTTGCTGTAGGGGAAGGTTGGCTAAGAAGCGGGCTGAGATTATCTGAACCAACTGAAACATGGAGAGCAGAAAATCACCAATTCAACAATATTCAGCTCTGAGATGTTCTGCTGCTGCAGAAGGAGCTGAGGCACATGCAACTGCTGGCCCCCAGCCGGGTCCGGGTCCCACAGAGGGGTGCGGATCCCCCAGCGGGTCACCGATCCCCCTGGGGGTGAGATTCCATCTGCAGAGTCTGGCCCCCCCTTTACCTGTTTAAAGCGAGCGAGCTCCTTCAGGGCGCGGCCCCACTGCTGCTTGTAGTGAAGCTTGGACTTGGTGGTGGACTCCAGCTTCCTCTCCAGCTCCACCTTCAGAGGCAGAAGACGAGCCATGAAGCAGAGCACCATCTGACTCATTCCTCTCTGGATGTTCTTCTCCTGCTCACCTTCTCCAGAGTCAGCAGGTTGATTTCGGACTGCAGGCGGAGCTCTGGTCGCACGTTCTGCTGCTCCCTGTACAGCTGGAACTCTTTCTCCAGCTGTTTGTAGCGAGTCTCTCCGTCTGCGATCTGAAAGCAGAAGCTATGAGTTCAACAACAGGAAGCGACCAGCGGGGCGGCAGCTCTGCCTCCGTCTCTACCTGCTGCAGTAGCCGGCTTCGCTCTTCCTCCATCAGATGGACCTTCTCCCTCTCCAACGTCACCCGGTGGTCACACTCCCTCTGCACCCTCCTGCTGGCCTCCTGCAGCTCCTTCTGGGTGAGGTCGTGCTCCACTCGCAGCTCCCTCTGCAGCCGCTGAGTCTGGAGGTAAAAACCAGAGAAAGATGCTAAAATAAAAAACTGCTTCTAATTGGTCAGGTGGTGGTTAAATGGAGACCATGCAGTAACGGGACTGGATGTAGAAATGAAAATAGATAACTTAATCAACAATCATAGCAGACAAAGACCCCGAAGCGTCCACCGCATGGTACTGGAAAAGTCTTTCTCCACGAAGCAGAAGGGTTCCAGACCACTAGGGGGAGCCAGAGGGTCCTTCCTATCGTAAAAGATTAAGGCTGAGAACTGGAACAGTTAGGGGTTACGTTAAAGGAATAGTACACCCAAAACATGATTAGCCTTCATTTTCTACTCACCCCCATGCTGAACAACACTCTGGAGTACTTTTTTGATATCTCAAATGCATCTGGAGATCTGGGAGGCTTCTTGCTGTCTGCTGACATTCAAATAATGGAGGTCTATGGCGCCCGAGACAGAAAGGTCCATAAAAGTCCACAAAAACGTGTCAATATTCCTCCATACTGCTCGTCCAATTTATTCCAAGTGTCCTGAGTGGGTAGCGTCCAGAATTTACTCGAAACGAAGTCATTTAGAATGTTTTTAGAGCATAAACAGTGGTGTATAGGATTTCCTGAAAGCGCGTTCAGGACGCTACGGAAGATGGCAGACCAAACCAGATGAAAGTGCGCATTCAGCGTCTGCTCTTCCGATAATGCAAGCGTAGAAGAAGAAATGTGCTGTTTACCTGTGCAAAGAAAGAAACAACGAAAGAAAAATGTCTGAGGACTTCAGTGTTGAGGAAGAGCATGAGTTCTTTGCCGAGCTGAATGCGCTGGTTTGGTCTGCCGGCTTCCGTAGACTCGTGAACGCGCTGGCGCGCGCTTTCAGGAAATACTATACACTACTGTTTATGCCCTAAAAACATTCTAAATGACTTCGTTTCGAGTAAATTATGGATGCTACCCACTCAGGACACTTGGAATACATTGGACGAGCAGTATGGAGGAATATTGACACATTTTTTGTGGACTTTTATGGACCTTTCTGCCTCGGGCGCCATAGACCTCCATTATTTGAATGTCAGCAGACAGCAAGAAGCCTCCCAGATCTCCAGATGCATTTGAGATATCAAAAAAGTACTCCAGAGTGTTGTTCAGCATGGGGGTGAGTAGAAAATGAAGGCTAATCATGTTTTGGGTGTACTATTCCTTTAAATCATCGATTTGCACCATTGTCCTGGTAACATCGACCGTGATTCCTTCCAGATCAATTTTTTTTTGTACTGTAATAGCTTCTGCTGTAATATAAAGCAACTCATTTCAACAGATGAGCATTTATTTTTCAGACAGGAGCTCAGGGGCTAAACGTCCCAAAATATAACATCCAGAAATAACCGGAAGTCTGACCATCAAAGATCCTGATGATCCACGGATCATCAGACAAAGTCCCCGGATGTCGTTCTCTCTTTACCCAGCATGCATCACAGCAGACTTGTCTGTTCTCCAGACCGACAGCTGTCCCAGCATGCGTTACACGTGGAAGAAGAAGGGGTCTTCACTGTGCAGCATATTTAATTTTTATTGATTTTTCTGTGAAAACATGAACAACAACATCAGTTCACTTTTGCTATGTCTCATCTCTGATCACGCTGTCTGACGTCTTACTCGCTCCACAACTGCATGCGCCAGCAGCGGATACCTGAGAGACGCAGCGCCCCCTGCTGATCGGATGTTTTCACAGTCACACGCATACATGAGTCAAGAATAAAAAATATTATTGGGGGTACACTGTAAATTGTCTTTGCAATAAACTGTCCATTAGCACCAAATTGTCTCTGCAAACACCTTATGCCACACATGCACTGCAGCAGCTTCCAGGTTAGTACTCACAGAGCTCAGAGTATTTAGTTAAAAGTTCTCTTTTCTGTTGTTCAATAAAAGTACATTTTAAGGTCATTTGAAGCGAGAACCTTCTACTTTAAGCTTCGCTATATGGCCCATTTATGGTCCATTCACTGTATGGACCCTGGCAACCAGGGCTGACGTTAGCCCGTCTGCGGGAACCCAGGGCTGACTTTAGCCCGTCTGCGGGAACCCAGGGCTGACGTTAGCCCGCCTGCGGGAACCCAGGGCTGACGTTAGCCCGCCTGCGGGAACGCAGGGCTGACGTTAGCCCGTCTGCGGGAACCCAGGGCTGACGTTAGCCCGTCTGCGGGAACCCAGGGCTGACGTTAGCCCGTCTGCGGGAACCCAGGGCTGACGTTAGCCCGTCTGCGGGAACCCAGGGCTGACGTTAGCCCGTCTGCGGGAACCCAGGGCTGACGTTAGCCCGTCTGCGGGAACCCAGGGCTGACGTTAGCCCGTCTGCGGGAACCCAGGGCTGACGTTAGCCCGTCTGCGGGAACCCAGGGCTGACGTTAGCCCGCCTGCGGGAACCCAGGGCTGACGTTAGCCCGCCTGCGGGAACCCAGGGCTGACGTTAGCCCGTCTGCGGGAACCCAGGGCTGACGTTAGCCCGCCTGCGGGAACCCAGGGCTGACGTTAGCCCGCCTGCGGGAACGCAGGGCTGACGTTAGCCCGTCTGCGGGAACCCAGGGCTGACGTTAGCCCGTCTGCGGGAACCCAGGGCTGACGTTAGCCCGTCTGCGGGAACCCAGGGCTGACGTTAGCCCGTCTGCGGGAACCCAGGGCTGACTTTAGCCCGTCTGCGGGAACCCAGGGCTGACTTTAGCCCGTCTGCGGGAACCCAGGGCTGACTTTAGCCCGTCTGCGGGAACCCAGGGCTGACGTTAGCCCGCCTGCGGGAACCCAGGGCTGACGTTAGCCCGTCTGCGGGAACCCAGGGCTGACGTTAGCCCGCCTGCGGGAACCCAGGGCTGACGTTAGCCCGCCTGCGGGAACCCAGGGCTGACGTTAGCCCGCCTGCGGGAACCCAGGGCTGACGTTAGCCCGCCTGCGGGAACCCAGGGCTGACGTTAGCCCGCCTGCGGGAACCCAGGGCTGACGTTAGCCCGCCTGCGG
>NW_024038880.1:397500-430000 GCF_016077235.1 Cyprinodon tularosa | reverse complement strand
AGGACGGGTCAGGATGGGTCAGGACGGGTCAGGATGGGTCAGGATGGGTCAGGACGGGTCAGGATGGGTCAGGACGGGTCAGGATGGGCAGGGGGTTCAGGATGGGTCAGGATGGGTTTAAGGGAGGGGTAAGGCGAGTCAGGATGGGTCAGGAGGGGTTAAGGCAGTCAGGATAGGTCAGGATGGGTCAGGACGGGTCGGGGATGGGTCAGGATGGGTCAGGAGGGGTCGGATAGGTAAGGATGGGAAAGGAAATCAGGATGGGTCAGGACGGGTCAGGAGGGGTCAGGAGGTTTAGGAGGGGGTAAGGACGAGTCAGGATGGGTCGGACGGGTCAGGAGGGGAAAGGGAGGTCAGGATGGGTCAGGAGGGTCGGAAGGGGTAAGGAGAGCAGGAGGGGTAAGGACGAGTCAGGAGGGTCGGACGGTCGGAGAGTCAGGAGGGTCAGGATGGGTCAGGCGGGTCAGGATGGTAAAGGAGGGGTCAGGATGGGTCGGACGGGTCAGGAGGGAAAGGACATCAGGGGGGTCAGGAGGGTCGGGAGGGGTCAAGGGTCAGGGGGTAAGGCGATAGGATGGGTAAGGCGATAGGGGGGTTAGGATGGGAAAGGACGAGTCAGGATGGGTAAGGACGAGTCAGGATGGGTAAGGACGAGTAGGAGGGGTCGGGACGGGTCAGGATGGGTAAGGACGATCAGGTGGGTAGGGGTCGGGATGGGTCGGGACGGGTCAGGAGGGGTAAGGACGATCAGGATGGGTAAGGACGGTCAGGATGGGTTAGGATGGGTCAGGATGGGTCGGTAGGTCGGAGGGGGTAAGGACGGGTCAAGGGGTCAGGATGGGTCGGGAGGGTCGGGATAGGTAGGAGGGGTAAGGACGGGTCGGGATGGGTCAGGAGGGTCAGGATAGGTCAGGATGGGTAGGATAGGTCAGGATGGGTCGGGAGAGTCAGGAGGGGTCAGGACGGGTCGGATGGGCCCGGATGGGTCAGGAGGGTGGGATAGGTCAGGATGGGTAAGGAGGGTCAGGATGGGTCGGGAGGGGGTCGGGAGGGGGTCAGGTTGGTCAGGATGGGTAAGACGAGTCAGGATGGTAGGAGGGTCGGGATGGGTGGACGGGTCGGATAGGTCGGAGGGTCGGGACGGGTGGGATGGGTCAGGAGGGTCGGACGGTCGGATGGGTAGGACGGGTCGGATAGGTAAGGATGGGTAAGGAGATCAGGATGGGTCGGGCGGGTCGGGAAGGGTCAGGATGGGTCAGACGAGTCAGGATGGGTCAGGACAGTCAGGTGGGTCGGGACAGTCAGGAGGGGCCCGGGACGAGTCAGGAGGGGTCGGGACGGGTAGGAGGGTAGGAGGGGTAGGGGGTCAGGCGGGTCAGGAGGGTCAGGCGAGTCAGGAGGGTAGGACGAGAAGGGGGGTCAGGAGGGGGTTCGGAGGGTCAGGATGGGTCAGGATGGGTCGGGACGGGTGGATGGGTCAGGATAGGTAGGAGGGGTAAGGATGGGTCGGGAGGGTCAGGATGGGTCGGACGAGTCGGGTGGGTCGGGAGAGTCAGGATGGGTCAGGACGGGTCAGGACGGGTAGGAGGGCGGACGGGTCAGGATGGGTAGGAGGGGTCAGACGGGTCGGGAGGGGTCGGGAGGGTCGGTTGGGTCAGGCGGGTAGGATGGGTCAGGATAGGTAAGGATGGGTAAGGACGAGTCAGGATGGGTCAGGATGGGTAAGGACGAGTCAGGATAGGTCAGGATGGGTCAGGACGGGTCAGGATGGGTCAGGATGGGTCAGGATGGGTCAGGATAGGTAAGGATGGGTAAGGACGAGTCAGGATGGGTCAGGACGGGTCAGGATGGGTCAGGACGGGTCAGGATGGGTAAGGACGAGTCAGGATGGGTCAGGACGGGTCAGGATGGGTAAGGACGAGTCAGGATGGGTCAGGACGGGTCAGGATGGGTAAGGACGAGTCAGGATGGGTAAGGACGAGTCAGGATGGGTCAGGACGGGTCAGGATGAGTCAGGACGGGTCAGGATGGGTCAGGACGGGTCAGGATGGGTAAGGACGAGTCAGGATGGGTCAGGACGGGTCAGGATGGGTAAGGACGAGTCAGGATGGGTCAGGACGGGTCAGGATGGGTCAGGACGGGTCAGGATGGGTAAGGACGAGTCAGGATGGGTAAGGACGAGTCAGGATGGGTCAGGATGGGTAAGGACGAGTCAGGATGGGTAAGGACGAGTCAGGATGGGTAAGGACGAGTCAGGATGGGTCAGGACGGGTCAGGATGGGTAAGGACGAGTCAGGATGGGTCAGGACGGGTCAGGATGGGTCAGGACGGGTCAGGATGGGTAAGGACGAGTCAGGATGGGTAAGGACGAGTCAGGATGGGTTAGGATGGGTCAGGATGGGTCAGGATAGGTCAGGATGGGTAAGGACGGGTCAGGATGGGTCAGGATGGGTCAGGACGGGTCAGGATAGGTCAGGATGGGTAAGGACGGGTCAGGATGGGTCAGGATGGGTCAGGATAGGTCAGGATGGGTCAGGATAGGTCAGGATGGGTCAGGACGAGTCAGGATGGGTCAGGACGGGTCAGGATGGGTCAGGATGGGTCAGGATGGGTCAGGATAGGTCAGGATGGGTAAGGACGGGTCAGGATGGGTCAGGACGGGTCAGGATGGGTCAGGATAGGTCAGGATGGGTAAGGACGAGTCAGGATGGGTCAGGACGGGTCAGGATGGGTCAGGACGGGTCAGGATAGGTCAGGATGGGTCAGGACGGGTCAGGATGGGTCAGGATGGGTCAGGACTGGTCAGGATGGGTCAGGACGGGTCAGGATAGGTAAGGATGGGTAAGGACGAGTCAGGATGGGTCAGGACGGGTCAGGAAGGGTCAGGATGGGTCAGGACGAGTCAGGATGGGTCAGGACGAGTCAGGATGGGTCAGGACGAGTCAGGATGGGTCAGGACGAGTCAGGATGGGTCAGGACGGGTCAGGACGGGTCAGGATGGGTCAGGACGGGTCAGGACGGGTCAGGATGGGTCAGGACGGGTCAGGATGGGTCAGGACGGGTCAGGATGGGTCAGGACGGGTCAGGACGGGTCAGGATGGGTCAGGATGGGTCAGGACGGGTCAGGATGGGTCAGGATAGGTCAGGATGGGTAAGGATGGGTCAGGACGGGTCAGGATGGGTCAGGACGAGTCAGGATGGGTCAGGACGAGTCAGGATGGGTCAGGACGGGTCAGGACGGGTCAGGATGGGTCAGGATGGGTAAGGGGGCGGGTCAGGACAAAGTCAGGAGGGTTCGGGACGAGTCAGGAGGGGTAGGAGGGGGTCAGGACGGGTCAGGGTGGGTCAGGATGGGTCGGGAGGGGTCAGGAGGGTCAGGATAGGTCGGGGAGGGTAAGGATGGGTCAGGAGGGCGGAGGGGTCAGGTAGGTCAGGATGGGTAAGGGACGAGTCAGGATGGGTAGGAGGGGGAGGCGGGTCCGGATGGGTCAGGATGGGTAGGCGGTCAGGATGGGTAGGATGGTCGGACGGGTCAGGACGGGCCAGGATGGGGTCAGGAGGGTCAGGACGGGTCGGGAGGGGTGGATAGGTCGGGATGGGTCAGGGGAATGGGTCAGGAGGGAAAACCCCCCGGGTCGGGGTGGGTCAGGGGAGGGTCGGATGGGTCGGGATAGGTAAGGATGGGTAAGGAGATCAGGATGGGTAGGAGGGGTCAGGATGGGTCGGGATGGAAAGGGACGAGTCAGGATGGGTCGGAGGGGTCAGGTGGGTAAGGACGAGTCAGGACGGGTCAGGATAGGTCAGGACGGGTCAGGACGGGTCAGGATGGGTCAGGACGGGTCAGGATAGGTCAGGACAGGTCAGGATGGGTCAGGACGGGTCAGGATAGGTCAGGATGGGTCAGGATGGGTCAGGACGGGTCAGAATGGGTCAGGATAGGTCAGGATGGGTAAGGACGGGTCAGGATGGGTCAGGATGGGTCAGGATGGGTAAGGACGGGTCAGGATGGGTCAGGACGAGTCAGGATGGGTCAGGACGAGTCAGGATGGGTCAGGACGGGTCAGGATGGGTCAGGACGAGTCAGGATAGGTCAGGACAGGTAAGGACGGGTCAGGATAAGTCAGGACGGGTCAGGATGGGTCAGGACGAGTCAGGATAGGTCAGGACAGGTAAGGACGGGTCAGGATAGGTCAGGACGGGACAGGATGGGTAAGGACGGGTCAGGATGGGTAAGGACGAGGCAGGATAGGTCAGGATGGGTCAGGATGGGTAAGGATGGGTCAGGACGGGTCAGGATGGGTCAGGATAGGTCAGGATGGGTAAGGACGAGTCAGGATGGGTCAGGACGGGTCAGGACGGGTCAGGATGGGTCAGGATGGGTCAGGATGGGTCAGGATGGGTCAGGACGGGTCAGGATGGGTCAGGATGGGTCAGGACTGGTCAGGACGGGTCAGGACGGGTCAGGATGGGTCAGGATGGGTCAGGACGGGTCAGGATGGGTCAGGATAGGTCAGGATGGGTCAGGACGGGTCAGGACGAGTCAGGACGGGTCAGGATGGGTCAGGATGGGTAAGGACGAGTCAGGACGGGTCAGGATAGGTCAGGACGGGTCAGGATGGGTCAGGACGGGTCAGGATGGGTCAGGACGGGTCAGGATAGGTCAGGACGGGTCAGGATGGGTCAGGACGGGTCAGGATAGGTCAGGATGGGTCAGGACGGGTCAGAATGGGTCAGGATAGGTCAGGATGGGTAAGGACGGGTCAGGATGGGTCAGGACGGGTCAGGATGGGTCAGGATGGGTAAGGACGGGTCAGGATGGGTCAGGACGAGTCAGGATGGGTCAGGACGAGTCAGGATGGGTCAGGACGGGTCAGGATGGGTCAGGACGAGTCAGGATAGGTCAGGACAGGTAAGGACGGGTCAGGATAAGTCAGGACGGGTCAGGATGGGTCAGGACGAGTCAGGATAGGTCAGGACAGGTAAGGACGGGTCAGGATAGGTCAGGACGGGACAGGATGGGTAAGGACGGGTCAGGATGGGTAAGGACGAGGCAGGATAGGTCAGGATGGGTCAGGATGGGTAAGGACGGGTCAGGAAGGGTAAAGACGAGTCAGGATAGGTCAGGACGGGACAGGACGGGTCAGGATAGGTCAGGACGGGACACGACGGGTCAGGGACTCCTCACCTTCTTGTTGACCAGAGCTTCCCTCTCTCTGTCCCTCTTCCTCCACTCCTCGGCCAGCGCCTGCATGTGCCTCAGCTCCTTCTGCCGCAGCTGAAACAAACGAGCAGAACATCTCGGACCTTTAATCGGACTCAGACTTTAATCCTGCACAACAGGAACAGAACCGCGGTCCATCTCCACAACTTCTAAATCCTCTTTCATTCTGTGTGTTTCTGGAGAAATAACAGAATAATTTAGTAAATGTAAAAATTTCTAACCTTATTCTGAAGCTGAATATTTTCTAAATTTGATGGAAGAACTTCATAAAAAATATTTATCTGCATTGTAAGCTCCAGCAACATCATTTATCTGCCCCTAATCAATCAGCTGATTATCAAGCTCATATTTGCACCATTTAAATGTTTCCATCAGGTTTCATAGAAGTTTTCTATAAGGTTTTCTATCCAAGGGAAACCAGCTGATTGCAACTCATTCAACTCGACTCATTGACTCTTCAGCAATCCCTCACACTAAGCATGCCTGTAGCGACAGTGGAGAGGAAAAACTCCCTTTGAACAGGAAGAAACCTACAGCAGATCCAGGCTCAGTGTGAGCGGCCATCTGCTGAGGCCCACTGGGGTTCAAGGAGACAGAAGCAGACATAGAAAAAGAAGCATAGATACAAAAGGCAACTGTCAACCAGCTCCACAGGCGGCCCCGTCCAGGAAACACACAGCCAGGCAGACGAGCTCCGAGCCAGCTCCCATGTCAGAGGATGAAGAGAGCACATCCAGTTAGTCACAGTCAGAGAAACAGGACTACACTGGAAAACAGGCCAAGCTCCAACATCTAGAAACAAAGGTGTTGATGGCAGCAGCACAGCTGATATTTCTCTCCAGGATGGAGTCACAGCCAAACAGGAACAGACCAGATGAAGCTACTATGAGAAAAAGCAGAGAGAGCAGAACGTTAGAGATTGAACTAACAGATTCTGCAGAGTGGGAGAATAGAGATAGAATGAAGCAGAATGATGAAAAAGGGGTCCCTATGTCCTCCAGCAGTCTAAGCCTATAGCAGCAGAACTATAGAGATATACTGAAAGAACCGTTTCAGTCAATCATGTTGATCTAAACTTGGTTTGGTATGAGACATCAGTCATTTCTGCTCTGGATGCAAACAGCAGGACCTCATAAAGCAGCTGAAATGATCCAAAGCTGAGCTCACAGCTTTGGGAAGGTGCACACACTCCCAAATTGCATGTAGGCTGGTTGTTTTTTAAGCTTAAATCCAAAACGTAGCGGCTACAGCGTTAAGGAAAAGCTCTGACATGATGATGATGGAGATCTGCCATGATCTAACCATAGTGGGTGTGGCCAGCGGGCTGAACAGACCCTCTGAAGAGGATCAGACTAAGCTGGGTTGGTTCCTCCTGGTTTGGAACGTTCCGTCTGACCACAACCTGATTCTACCTGATCATCAAACAGGTCCTCCTGCTCCTCCTTCCACATCTCCAGCTCCAGGGCAGCTTGGTACTCCAGGGTGTCTCTGGTTGTGACGGGAGCCGCTGGGGGCCCCTGAATGGTCCGTTTTGGGGCTGCAGGGTGAGAAGCGAACTGAGGGACGGTTGGACGTTCGTTCTTCAGATGGAACAAAGGAAGCAAATGGGATCAGAACAGGTTGATTCAGGATTGTAGAAATCAGAGAGGCTCCCGGATGGAGCGGTACCAGAAGCGGGCCGCGGTCCCCACCTGTGAGGAGTCCGACAGCAGGACCTGCTTGGCTCTGACGAAGCCCAGGTCCTCCAGCGTCGCCTCGTAGCTCAGCTCAGCCACCGCCTCTGTGGGCCTGAAGGACAGACGTTAAGCTCTGCGGATGTCCCCCCCCCCATCAGCAGCCAGAACCGCTCCTACCGCTGCGGGTGGACCACAGGGACCCGGTCCCGGTGGGTCCGTCTCCAGCTGGGCTCCCCCGGCGCTCCGGCCAGCCTGGTCTTCTCTGAGCTGAGGAGGCGCTGCAGCTGGATGGAGGCGACTCCCATCAGCTCGTCTCTGCTGGCGGAGCCTCGGTCCCACAGCTCCACCACCAGGGGAACCCTAGAACAGCAAGGTTAGAGCTGCAGATCTCCATCACACAGAACCGCAGCGCTGGAGGGGGATCTCCTACCTCAGGAAGGTCTCCTGCAGCTGGTGTGGCAGCGCCGCGAAGTCGAAGGCGCAGTAGGACTGAGGCGGAGTCGCCTCCATGTTCCTCTGCAGCTCCACCGGGGGGTTGGTCACGATGGGAGCCGAGCTGCCGAAGAACTGGTACGAGTACCTGCAGAAGAACTGGTACTGGTTAGGAACTGGGAGGAGGAGCTGAGTTCAGCTGGGAGAAGGTTCCGGAATGTCTTCACCTGAGCGTGGCGGCGATGGGGTGAGGCAGGGAGAGCTTCCCCAGGCTGCGCAGGTCCAGAGAGAAGCAGTAGTGATGGGCAGAGGACGGGATGGACACCTTGGGAGCGGAGACGCTGACTGATGAAGCTCCGCCCTCAGGAGGAGCTCCAGGTCCTCCACCATCGGCGTCCACAGGAGGACGCTCAGCTGCCGCGCTGTCAGATGCAGGTCTGCTGAGATCAGCTGCTGCCTGCTTCCTGTGGAGCTCCGCCTCCTCCGGAAGGCTCTCCGCTTCGCTCTCTGTACGAGAGGAAGGAGGAGGAAGAGGAGGAGAGGATTCAGGAGGATTCTGGACCGGAGACGGACTCTGAGCAGGAGGGACGCCGAGAGATGGACGTCTGCTGGGATCTTTGTACCCCGGAGTCTGAAAAGAGACGAGACATCTGAGAGGAAGCACAGAGGTTCTGAACTGGACAGTTCAGCCGTTTGATTAATATTTCTGATCACAATCAAAGGTTTGGGAACTGAAGGAAGGTTTTTATAGAACCGGTTCTATAGTGAGGCGTGGTGGCGGCGCCCGATGGAGCCGTCTACAGAGACCGCCGCCGACCAAACAGCCCCATTTCGTCCACTTTCAAGATAAAGGTAACCTTTACAGAAATATTTTCAGGAGGATCTCCGGCTCATCGGGTTTATCCGGCTCTAAACTCATTGAGCTGCTGTTGGTTCAACAGTTTCTGCTGCCCCCATGTGGCTGTTCTAAGTAAGAACAGAAGGAACCGCTGCAGTCCAGTCCAGGACAGTTCTGATTGGCTGCAGCAAAGTTCTTGGTGTTTTCAGCAGAATCCGAACCAGCTGTTAGACTCAGTCTAAACATTTAAAGGATCGTCCATTCAGCCATATATGATCGATTTAAGTTCCATTTTCTGTAGCTGTTGTTCTACAAAACTATGTTTTCAGAGAACATTATAGTTTTAGCATCACTATGTGGCCTATTTACTAATTTAGTGCGTAATTTTAAAAAAGTTCGAATGTCGAGAGGACCGTGGCAACCAGCGGACCTCTAAGGTTAACTCCAGTTAGCCCGCTAACGCTTTTGTGAATGTTGAAACAGCCTGAATAGAGCCTTTCCTGACTTTCCTGCAATGCCTCGTGGGAAAAGAACCAACAGAAATCACTTAAATAAACTGATCTACCTGAGTTGGAGGCTCCAGGTCCGTTTGGGGCCGGGGCTCCTTCCTGTGCTGCGTTGGGGGCCGAGGCTCCTCCCTCCTCAGAGTAACGGCCACTCCGACCGTAGGCTGCTGGTCTGCAGGCAGCGGCGGTAGCTGGGAGCGTCTGGGAGGCCTCACGACGAACGCTCCCTCCACTGTGGCGGCCTTCTCCTCCAGGTGTTCAGAACCATCAGCCAGACCAGAGAGCGGGACGTCGGTGCTGCCCAGGGAACGATCCCCATAGCACAGGTGGATCTGAGGAGAGAGCGGAGCGTCAGGACCCGAACCGCGGCGTAGCGAGGCTCGGATCTGACACTCAGACTGACCTGTAGGCAGGGCTGCTGCCACAGGAAGGCCCGGAGGAGCCGTTTGCTGCTACGAATTCGCACAGAGGCGCGCTCCGGCTCGAAGTCTGGACTCAGCAGGTTGTGGAAAGGCTCGCTGGTGATGTCATTCCCCAGGAGAGTGTAGTAGAAGAAGAAACCAGAGTCCTCCGCCAACAGTTTCTTTGTGCTGGGAATCAGCTGCAACAGAAAGTTTCAGTTTTCAGGACCAGCGGCCCGCCCTGTGACACCCCCCACCCCTCGATCCACCTTCTCTCTGACTTCCACCTCCTCAATCCAACAACAAACTTATTTCAAGAAAAAATGACTCATCTAGATTTTGATTTTTTCAGTGCCCCATATTTTCTCTTATTTTACATTTCATCACTAATCTATAGTAGCTGAAAGTAGAAAACAATCATGGTCAGTCTGGAAGGAAAGAACTGCGTTCTAAGACAGACTGAGCTCTGCTATTTAACAAGGAGCCAAAAATTCTCTGCTTATTTTTATTCTTTTTATTAAGATCTGAGGGCAGGAGAGGACAAATTTAACATCCTAAAAAATGACGTTTGTAGAGATTTTAGACCAAGAAAACAAGTTATTCTACTTGTAGAAAATGAACGGTTGTTGTTGACAGAAATTTAAAAGTAGTGTGGCTAACTGACTGAGCTAAAAGAGGCTAACCTGTTAGCTACAGCTAGCCACAGCGCTACTCAGCTCTTCCCCTTTATATCAGGGTTACTTAGTTCACCAGAAACAGATTTCTTTCAGTTTTGTTATCGATCAGGTAAAACTTCATTGGTTGTTAGAGATGCTAACGGACGCTGCGTGATGTTATCGTTGTCTAGGCAACCACGATGTTTTACGTCATGTGGCAACGTTCAGCCAATCGTGTAGCGTAACGTCACTGACATGCGTAGGACCCGTACACCACTAACATTGATGGCGACTAGGGGTGTAAATAATCATTTTCTATCGATGCATCGATCAAACAGCCGACGATCCGATGCATCAATACGTCCGCAAGAGAATCGATTCATGTTTTATTTTTTCTCCGGTCTATTTTTATCCATTTGCTCCTGGGTGTAATTCTCCTCCCGTGCTGCGGTGGCGCTAAACCTATTTTGCCCTCCTACCTCGCTTCCTGGTTATACTCTTACAGCAGTGTGTCGCAGTGAGCTTGATGCAGACATTTTTGATTTATGCTCAGTATTGAAGCGTGGTCTGTGCTACACGCTGTGGGTCTAGATACGGCCGAGGCGGAGAGGAAGTGGGGGCGAGTTTAGTCCGACGATGGAGGGACATGAGGGCCAAAAAGAGCGGAGATCCAGGTGGAAAAAGGGTCCCAGCGTTCTCGCGCACCTCGCTCTTCTAGCGGGTCAAACTTCACGAGTTGTTTTCCGCAATTTCGGTCATAAAACTCATTGCACTGATTCTGTGCAGTATTTTCTGATGCAACTTTTCTACTTCTGTTATTTGCTGTTGTTTCTAAAAAAAAAAACTTGAAACTTTGTTTAGCCTGTAAGGTGTAAAAAAAAAAAATAAATAAACCGATTAATCGAATCGTATCGTGGTGTATTCATGAGTATCGAAAATAATCGAATCGTTGGGTCAGGAATTCGATACTGAATCGAATCCCCATGATGGATGATTTACACCCCTAATGGCGACCAGCAGCTGGCGGCCTCGTCCTCTCTTCCTCTCTAAGGAACCAGCAGGATCTTTGGAGCGATTTTATTTAAATAATTACAGCTTGATGAAGGTGGAGTATAAAACGTTACAGTGAAGGGCCCTGATGCCCGTAGACCCTGAATAAAGCGCATCTCTACCTGCTCCAGTTTGGTAGCGAAGGCCACGGTGACAGAGAGGATAAACATGTCGCTGCAGCGCTCCGCCGGCCCCACCTGATGGTAGCCCTGGTCTGGGACCAGCTGGGCCTGCAGCTTCTCAGGGAGCAGGTTGCTGACGGAGGCGGGACCTGCAGCAGAAAACAGGCGGAGCATGAAGAACATTTTTATTCAAATGTAGTTCCTAATATTCATTTTTGTATATATATCAATGAAACATGTTTGTTGTTTAAATGTTTTTTGTAATTCAGTATTTTTTAAGTTTCCAGGTTCCTGGTGTGTATCTGCATGCGTCAGATAATGAACTCCATCCTACATTACCGTGTTAACATGCTTTTCAATTCTTCCTGCACATTCTTTTCAAACTATACTTTGCTTTAAACTGTTGTGTGCTTGGAAAAATATAAATTGTAATGTTAAAAATCTAAAAAAACTTGACAGGTTAAAAACTTGAGATTAATCACAAGACAGAAGTCAATGTCACAAATGAATAACTTTTATTTTAGAGTCACGGTATGTTTATACAAGATAATACTATTAATATAATGTGACTTTTCTAGAGAATCATTATACATAGTTATTTTATTCAGGGTTTCCACAGTCTGACATCATTTCAGAATTCCCTGATTTTTAACTGACTCAGGATTAGTTTTCCCTGACAAAATAAATGCATGGAAGCAAATCGTTACCATATTTATAATGAAAAAGCATTTCCAGAAATGCTTTTTCATTTTAAGATTGTGGCTGAATTGTTTGACTCATAAAATAAATTAGTAATCAATAATCCTGTTTGCATTTTGAATTCCTTCTTCAACACTGCTCATCCTTTTACTTAAGATGAAAAAGAAATTTGAGATTTATTTTTCAAAATGTACCCCAGCAAATACATACCAAAATTCAATTTGAAATGTAAAATTTGAAAATGAAAAAACATTTCTGAAAATGCTTTTTCATTTTAAATATGGTAACAATTTGCTTCCATATAAATGCAGCAACAAGACAATATTATAAAATTTTTAAAACGTTTTTAAAGTATGACCTGCATCACTGTACAGAAGACGCTTTCTAGCTTGTTTGTCATTTTGGTAACTACATCGAAATTACCACTACGTGGACAAAAATCACGCCATCTGGCGGAAAATCACGTGGCTTTTTCAAATCATGCGGGAATGTGTAGAAAACAACAAAAAAATGGCACAGGCAATGCTTGTGGGTCGTTTTCATCGAATGTCGATGATTTTAAAGTAATTTTGAGCAATAAATAATTTTTTTGCGATCATTGCACTCGCCCGGCGGGCAAATGCAATGAAATTTGTACTCTCCCGACAATAAAAACTACTAGCCGCGAGAGAGCGGGCGATGGTTAACATCGAGCCCTGTATATATATATATACCTACCAGGAGTGGAACTGTTCACAAAATCTGCGGTTCAGTTCGGTTCACGGTTTCGTGGTCACGGTTTTCGGTTCGGTATATGTTGATTGTTACACCGAAAAAAAAAATGTAATAAAAATTTTAAAAATTAATGAAACATTTTTTTTATGAAATTAATGAAAAAATCCCAAAAAAAATGAATGGATTGTAATTATTTTTTATGATTCGTGGAAACCCTGGATCATTTCTGCATGTTTTGCTGCTTTGAACTGAATCATCTGGCACATGCCCTCTACGATCTCCAAGGAACTCAGAGGGGAGCGGACGGGAGCCACAGTGGAGGCTGTAGGCTTTGCTTTGAGCAGCTGGTCTGGAGCGCAGCGGAGCGGAGCGCTGACGGAGTATGAGGGATTTCGGGGTTAGCATGACATGTTGCTGTTAGCATAAACAAAACGTGTTGCACAATGCTTGCACACTGTTGCACTTTAATCCACAGCTTTCTTTCCGCCGTCATCGTAGGTCACTCTAAATGCAAAGCGGTCCCATACAGCAGACCTATAAAGTGCTGCTGGCGCGTCTTCCAACTCCTGTTCTTTCCCACTCGCCATACCCACACAATTCTCCACAACAACTGATTTTTTCTGATACCCTCGGCTTCGCTGCGTGTATATTAGGGATGGGACGATTTATGAAAACCGTCTGAACCATTCGATTCGCGTGTTTCGTTCGGTTCATGCGCTGCTCCTTTTTCTCATAGGCGAAGCGTTTACACTCCAGAGCAGAAGGTGGCGGTACTGCGACCAAAGCCAACCACCAGTAGTAAAGAAGAAGAAGCGAAGCAGCTTAGCCGGGTGTAGCAGAAATAAATCAGTTGTTGTGGAGAATTGTGTGGGTATGGCGAGTGGGAAAGAACAGGAGTTGGAAGACGCGCCAGCAGCACTTTATAGGTCTGCTGTATGGGACCACTTTGCATTTAGAGTGACCTACGATGACGGCGGGAAGAAAGCTGTGGATAAAAGTGCAACAGTGTGCAAGCATTGTGCAACAGGTTTTGTTTATGCTAACAGTAGGGTGACCAACATATCATGCTAACACCGAAATCCCACATACTCCGTCAGCGCTCCGCCCCGCTGCGCTCCAGACCGCCTGCTCAAAGCAAAGCCTACAGCCTCCACTGTGGCTCCCGTCCGCTCCGCTCTGAGTTCCTTGGAGATGGTAGAGAGCATGCGCCAGATGATTAAATTCAAAGCAGCAAAACATACGGAAATGATCCAGGGTTTCCGTGGATCATTTAAAATAATTACAATCCATTATTTTGGGGGGATTTTTTCATTAATTTCATACATTTTTATGGGATTTCAGTGTAACAATCAACATGTATCAAATCGAACTGAACCGAAAACCGTGACCAGAAACCGTGAATCGAACCGAACCGTGGATTTTGTGAACCGTTCCACCCCTAATATATATATACACAACACAGCAAAATCCTCCTTCAGCTTATTTTCCAAACATAAAGCTTTACGATCAACCGGAAGCATTTCCATGCAAACACAACCAGTTATATCTAAAATAAATGTATTTTTTTAATAAAGCATTTTAAATGCCACGATTCACATTTAATGAAGTTTAATGCTAATTAAGGCCTTAATTAAAAAAAAAAAATAATTCACTGATTTATAATGATTTTTAACGACCAACGGAAACAACAAACATATTAGTTTTAGGTATAGATAATGATCCATTGATTATTCTGTGCTGACTGGACTTTTCCTTTATATAAAAAGGATAAACGTCGCTCAAACAAACTGATTTGTGAGCAAAGTGAGAGCAGAACCTCTGACCTTGTCGGGGCGGGGCCTTCTTGGCTCTGAATTTATCAGGCGACGGCTCCGCAGCCTTGGAGTCGTTCTCCAGGACGACGCCGACGAGGAGCGCCGCTCTCTGTTTGGTGTATTTACTGTTGAGCAGCTGATGCCAGCGCGGCTCCTGAAACACACCGCAGGTCGTCAGTAACGGGCTCCGGACGGATAACCGCCTGGCCTGACGCCGCTTACCTGCCGGACCTCTGGGACGGATCGCAGGTCCAGAACCACGTAGCCCACGTTCTCCTTCCGCTGGCTGGCGGAGTCCAGAGCGAAACACTGGAGCTTGATGGGAGTTCGCTGCAGCCTGAGAGGACGGATGAGATCATTATGGAGTCTGAACCCGCTTCCATCACCGATACTTCCTGCTCTACTGGACAAATCTCACCTCAATCTGGTTTTTATTTTAAGTGATTAACCAGGACTGAAAAAATGTATCAAAGATCATTAAAATAATCTCCAAACCATTTTAGTCATTTATTAATCCAAGTGGAGATAAAGTTCTGCATAGAGCAGATCGACGTCAATCTGCTCTATGCAGAACTTTATCTCCACCGGGATTAAATTCTGCATAAAATCACCTCTAAGGCAGCAGATTATCAGAGAAAAGTAATCAACAGATTAACTAATTAGAAATTAATTACTGGTCGATGCTTTAGTGGTTAAAGTTTCTCCAACTTTACTGCACAGAAATAAGTTGATCATCAGTAAAAAGGTTGATTCTTCAGCTTCCTGCTGGTGAATTTTGATCCACTATGAGTGTTTAGGATCAGCCTGTCTTTCTTATCTCTCCCGTTAAACTCATCGGAGGATGTAAACGTTCAGAGGAGGGTCCGGCTGAACCTGTGCTGATGCAGCGTCTTGCGGTCCAGCTCCCAGGCCAGCTCAGTGTTGAACTGGGGCTGCTCTCTGTGCTCCACCGGGTCCGTTTCCAGCTGTTCTCCATCGAAGCTCGCCTGAACCACCAGACTGAGGCGGGAGCTCTTTGGAAAATTTCGACCTAAAGAAGGAAAGTTTGTTTAGTTTGACATGAAAAAAGGCTGAGTCATCCAGAACGTCTTTAGACAAGCAGCACATCGTTTTCTCCAGGCGGCCTGGACGCCATTAAAGGAAATGTCTGGTCATGTTCGAACTCAAACTTCTGAAAGTACTTTAAATATGAAATTATTACGTACTGTCCGATAAATGATGAGTGTTTTTGAAGTTGTAGGATCATTCTGGCTTAAACATGTATATAAATATACTGTTTATCAGACCATATTGTCCCAAAAATTAGAAACATTTCTAATAAAAAAAAAAAATCCATTGAAAAAGGTCCTGCAGCACATTTAAAGCAGCAGGATCAGTGAGTCATGAGCATCTGAGACGCTGCAAATGCAGCAGCTGCTGGAGTTGTAAAAATTGAACTTTACCCGCTGGACGCCGCATCAACCAATCAGAGAAGCTGATCTGGGAGCTGGCAGGGAGTCAGACACAGCACTGCTGATGCAGAGCGCTATGATCACTCCTCTGTTTATTAGCCCATCTGCAGCAGCCCTCTCTCTGCACAACCGTGTGTGAAGGATGGCTGGCTCCGATTGGAGGATTTTTCTGTTTTATTTGGCAAAATGTTCATTATAATTGTGTTTATCCGACTGTGTTCATTATTATTCTTCCACTAAATGAAAAAAAATTATATAAATCGGCCGAAAATCACAATATATCACTAACTCGATTTTTCCCCTCACCCCTAGTACTTAAGACGAACTGTTGGCTATCTATACTTTACTGGAGTCATTGTTTCTTAGACAACTTTTTACTTTCTCCTCCTTACATTTTAAAAATAAATTTGTTAGTTTTGTTTCATTTAAGCTCGTTTTCATTATGGCCTGTTGGTATTTAATACAATAAAATCCATCAAAATAATTAGTTTCATCCAGACAATTTCTTTGTGGTTTAACTTGGTGCTGCCCCCACTTGTTGCTCACCACATACCAAAATAAATCGTTTTTCAAGATGAAGCAAAGTAAAATGTGACACTGATACCATTAGTTATAAAACTAAGAAAATTAAGTCTAAGGAAATTATTATTCAGAATAGTAGAAAAATATTCCTTTAATAGGGCAGAGCAGTAAAACAGTTTTTACTGCATTACTTTTATACTTTAAGTCGTTTTAAAATGGTACATTTACACTTTAACTAGAGTAAAGAGATCCTGTAACTTCTATAAGTGTTTTTAAACAGTAATATTTATATTTCTAGTGGAGTAATAAACATTAATAGTTTACTCCTCTGTCTAAACTCTATTTATGAATCTTTATTCATTAGAAGTGATTATAATGAAGCTGGTAAACAACTGAGGGCAGCAGAAAGCGTTCAAATGGAAATCATTGCTGATTTAGGTTGCTGTTAGCGACCAGTACCATGACAACTCTGCCATAAATCAGTCCAACTGCTGAAAAGCAAGCAGTGAAGGGAAGGTGGAACCACCTGATGAATGGGGTTAAAGCGAACCGAGAGCAGCAGCCATCACAGCTCCAAGTTCTCCAGAAGCGACCGTATCCTCCAGAACCAGCGTTAAAAACACACCTGCAGCCATTTACTCTATAAACTCCCGTTTATTTAACATACCAAAATTAAACCAGCTCACCTTCCAGAATGGAAACTACGATGAGAAGTTTGTCAGACTTCGCAGCCATGTTGGCTTCAGCTCCGCTTCATAGAGGATCAGATTTAAGTCAAATCTGATTTCACAGCCTCGGGTTTATCCAGAGCTAAAAAGTTCAACTCTGAACCGTTGCCCTGATTCCGACATTAAACAGCCGCTTTGTTGTCAAGCTTTGGCGCCACCCACTTTGTTTAAAACGCTGAGGAGGTGATGGAGAAACTCATCAGCGCCTCTGCTGGCTGGAGGTGGGAATGCAGGCCTTTTAGTCATTTAGCAAAGGAAAACACTTTATATATATATATATATATATATATATATATATATATATATATATATATATATATATTTGATTTTTTTTTATTTTTCTCAGAAGTCACATTCTTAATTTAAATTTCTGATACTTATGGAAGCCTGTTTCCGCCACTGTTAAAATAATAAAAAATAAATTATCTCATTATAATGAGATAAAAAGTTGAATGCTTTTAGAGCTCTGCATTTTAAATCACTGAAATTGAAAAAGCATTTGAAACAAAATCAACATGGTTATTTAAAATCCAAAGAGAGGAAAATGAAAAAAAAAAGTCTTTAATCTGAGAATCCAGTTCATAATAATGTTTCAAGCCCCTTATTTTCAACCATGTCTATCAGTGTTTTTCTATAAACCAGCTTTTATCTTTTGTGAAAAGAAAGAAACTCTAGATAGTAACATATGGACGCCATGTTGAATTCATTTGTTACCTGATAAAGGTAAGACTTCCTCCAGGAAGTCTCACTATTAGAACAAAACTGTAAAAAATTTAGATAAGAAAATAAATCCAAACAAAGAGTATATAAAGATCCTTTAATCATGATTGCCAACCATATGAATTAAGGCATATACAGTATAAAAAAGCAACAGCAGGACTTATGTTTATACAGTTTCTGAGCGTTATTCACTGAGTACACCAGGCGGATGAACTGAACAGACCAAGCAGCCTCTATGAGGCGACCATGGCGTCCCCACAAAGCTGACAGAAGTTTGTAAACAGTGTCCATAGCACTAAATTCAAGTAATAAAACGACCACCGATACTATGAAGGTAAGGTGTTGTGTTGGTGAGGCAGAGCTGCTGATAGATATGCTGTTTGTTGGAGAATGAGCTTAATTATTCAAAGTTTGGCTTTAAATAACATTGGGTGAGTCCCTCATGATGCAAGTCTGGATCAAAGTGCTGCGAAATGCCTTAACCTGTCCAATTAGAGAGCATGCAGACCACAGCGCGATGATGTGCAGCTTTCTACTGACCAAATATTCAATAAACAGCCTCATCCAGATGCTTTAAAGGAAAAGTCGCTCATATTCAGAATTCAAACTTCTGAAAGTTCTTTAAATGTGAAATGATTCCATCCTGTTCAATAAATGATCAGTGTTTTTAATTCAGAGTAATTTTCATGTGAATGTGCTTTACTGGAGGCATCCATGTTTGTCAAAGAACACTACTGCCACCTACTGGTTAGTGACGTCACGGTGCGGTATCGGCTGTTGATCAAGTCCCAGTGCTGTATCTGGTGTTTGTCACAACGCGCTATTATCCAAGTCATCTTGAAAACATTCTTCTTCCAAATGTTGGCTACATATTACGGGTTTTTTCTCCGGCCAGAAGTTCGATGGCAAATCCTCCCTCTTCAAGTTGGCGATCCAACGACCAACCCGTCCGTGGAGGATCAGGAATCAGAAAGGTGGAATAACTCTTTTTTTCACTTTTACCCGATGTATTCCAGCATCCAGCTGCCATGCACGTGGACATTGTCAGTTTCACTATAGCTCTGGTGAATTTCAATGGTGAAATCTTCAATAATTGTTGTTGATTGCAGATGTGTCTAGTAGTTCCCATTGATTTAGCTTGGAAAGCGGGGAGAATGGCGCTAGGCTTACCGCACCGTGACGTCACAGCTGGAAGAGGGCAGGAGGGAGGGGCTACTGTATTTGGGCAAAAATGGCCGCTCCCAGACTCAGTGATCATGACCAAAAAGTATTATTTTTATTTTTTTTACTGATTAACGCTAATTTCATTAAATCACTGCGAACGTATTAGTTTTAGGTATAAATAATGAGCGCTGAACGGACTTTTCCTTTAAATTACATCTTTTTCACCATCAATTCTATTTTGATCCCGACAAACATTAGTCTTTTTAGGTGACCTAATTATAAATTAAATTGGGCAGATAAATATTAAAATGCATTGGGAGTTTTGGCTGTGGTGTAAAACTCGAGGTAAAAGCTGATTGTATTAATCACTCATGTCACTAATGTCATCAGAGAAGGGGCAATACATCCACAACTCGCTAACAATACAGATGTTTGCCTTACATTTTTAAAGGTATTTACTTTGTGCATCCAGAAAGCATCATCAGGTGTCAGTCAGCCGGTATTTCCTGTAACATGCTAACTGTCCACAAATAGGGGATGAAAATAAAACCTCCTCCAACCTGAAATGTTCAGGTAAACCGGTGTTCTGTCAGATCAGCATACCTATAGTTCGGAGGTCTTCAACAGGGGGTCCGTGACCCCTAGGGGGTCCACGTAGGTACTGCACGGGGGTCGCAATTTTATATATTTAAAGTAATCTGTTGGCCTGCATTGAAATGTCTTTAAATCCACATGAACATGAATCCAACAGACTGTAGTAAACAGATAAATGGAGGCAGAAGATGTCTTTCAGTCATCAATGCTCACATTCAGAGACACACAGGAGCTCTTTCAAGCTGGGCACCGTTTCATTCACAACACCTGTTCCATCAACCAGGAATCAGAAATACTTTAATAATCCCAGGGAGAAATTACTTTAGTTACATTACTCCATCTGTAATAGAGTGACTATAGGACCAGTTTGATAGAACACTATTTCATAGAATATATATAATTAGGGGGTCCCCGCTCCATCTCGCCATCAGTTTGGGGTTCCTTGGCCTGGAAAACGTTGAAGACCCTGTTATAGTCAATACGCATGCGCAAGACGTCAGATTTGCTTTTATCCTTTTAGTTTTGTATTAAAAATAGACTTTAAATTACCAGGAAAAAAGTTTAACATGTAGCTGTTCATTCAAACTAATGACCGTCACTCTAAGCTGGATAAAATTATTGATTTAACTCATTCTTTTTGGATGTTGAGACATCAAGTTTGATTTAACCTGAACTAAATATGACTATAAACGACCCAAAACAAAGTTTTTGATTTCTCTCAATATGTATATATTTCTTCATGACCTGCAGGTATTTTTTTTGTGTTTGAATCCCAAGTGAATTGCGCTTTTTACGATGCAGTCAGATCAAGTCCAAGTCCCAGACCATGCGAGAGCGCCATTTTATTCGTCTCTACATCCTGGGTGGATTTCGCCCATAAATAAACACAATTAGCAAAGCAGTTGCATATAGTCAATGTTATAGCTGGCTCGTTAATTAGTTAATACTAGATAGTTGACGTCTGAGAGGGTTTACGCATTTACTGATAACGTTATGACAATTAATCGCTAATGTTAGCTAGCCTAAAGCACTCGCTCGTAGCTCTGGCTACATCCAGAGCTAAACAATCACTGCTTGGAGGTACAGAGTGGAGTTTTGTTTGAGGTAAATGCTGGATACCCTCCACCACTGGCAGCGGGAGCCTCCATGTTATAAAGAGCAGCAGGGCTGTTGTGGTTAGCATGTTAGCGACGGATGCTAACTGTTACCACTTGCCGAGGTTAGTTAACGTCAATTTACACCACCTGGATTTACACCATTTAAGG
Source organism: Cyprinodon tularosa (assembly GCF_016077235.1). Taxonomy (NCBI): domain Eukaryota; kingdom Metazoa; phylum Chordata; class Actinopteri; order Cyprinodontiformes; family Cyprinodontidae; genus Cyprinodon; species Cyprinodon tularosa. The sequence goes on along the minus strand of NW_024038880.1, from coordinate 409,427 downwards.
CTAAATTAACAATTAATAAATACATTTAAAGTAATCTGTTGGCCAGGTGTTTTTTTTTATAGTTTGTAAGATGGGAAATGGAAATGATTTTTGAAGTAAAGTCCAATGAAATGTGAACATTATAACTTTGTTATATTAAAATTAATTAACCGGTTTCAATACAAACATTAATTAATGTTAATTTAGTTAAAAGTAGGTACATTAGGCTGGTTCAATTTCAATATATTACTTTGGTTCATCAACTGAAATGTTCAGAAAATTATTTGGATGAGGGCAAAGATTTTAAGATGGGTCAAGTGCAGAATTATTGTTTACATCAACATAAAATAATCAGATCATAATAAGTGATTAAATTCAGATTCTGTAAGTTCAAGTTTTTTAGATGTGATATCTGGACATCATATAATTTTTTTTATTTGAGCAAGGTAATACTTTTTCCAGTGTAACTCAACGTAGGTGTATCCCTTTAGTCCTGTACAAAAAAAACAAAAAATTTAAGGTCAGATCGCCATACGCTTAAAAAAAAAACACCAAAAAGTAAGTAATTAAATAGTTTTTGTACAATACTAAAGGGATACAAGCCCTTTGAGGTAGTTTAAAGTTTATTTTTCATACAAAACTATAGGGATTACTGGGGATTGACTCTGGGTATACTGGTCTGAGTAGGTATGCTCGTCTGACAGAACACCGGCAACCAATAAAAACTTTATCAACCTGCATCTAAGAACTCTTCCTCTTGACCTGTGAAATACAGTCCTGCTGTATGTAGAACCGTAAATGATCTAACAAACAACTTACACATTTATAGGGAACAGATAGTGAAGCACAAATCTCTGCCCTGTAACACTGAACTTTTTGGTATTTATTTTAAAAATGCCCCGTTTACTTAAACCAAGATGGTCTGTCTGAAAACACAGCAGTGTTACACTGGTTTTTATTTCAGCTTTATAGCCTACTGGGTTTAAAACTTAATGTTTGGGCTACATTTTATCCATGTCTGTAATACTACAAGCATCATGCAATGACAGGGAGAAATTATAAGGCCAGAAACTAAAGCTGAGATCAAAATGTTAGAATTTGATGAAAATAGGCCTTTAAATAGTTGAAAAATGGAAATGTTTTTAATTGTTTCTCTCCACTGTTGCCCTATGCTTGCTCACAATGTGGGACTCCTGATTGGCTTGAATATTGCTCTTAGTTTTCTTAGTAAGACCCCTCCTGCAACATTTAATCTGCGATTATGATCATCATTGTTTTTGTTAAATAAAATGTAAATTATTAAAACTAAAAAATACATATTTGACCGTTTCAAACAGAATTTAACTCGATTGAATTGGGCAAGTTTTAGACAGTATAAACATGACTGCAGTTGATATAAATGTAACTGAACTTGACCTGTTGGGTTGAGTATAAATGACCAGAACACAATATTTCTTGTGATTTGGCACTTTGTAAACAAACAACTTGATTAAATGTAATCCTCCTTCTAATATCCATAACAAAATAAATCATTTCTGAGAATATTTACCCTAAATTTGATTGAAATTAAGCTTTTTATTTAACAGTTCAGTGATGTTTAAACCAATATGAAAAAAATATCTAAACTAGAATTAGCAACTGCTAAAAAAACATTGCCATTGCTAATCTACAGGTTTTTTTTTTTTTTTTTGTGGAATAGCATTAAATAGGCGCAATTATTCTTATTTCATGGTCAGATTTAGCTGCAGCAAAATCTAGATATCAAACAAGAATCCAGGAACATTTAAATTTCCCTTTTGGAATATTAATAAGAGTTTAACTTAATTTGCAATGCAAGCTAATAGCTACTCCAGTTCATTTTGTTAAAGCTGTGTGATAGAAACAAAACACAGCTTCTAAAATAAGTATTATCAATAAAAATGCTAATTTGAGCATTTTCATAATAATTTTGTTATCCTTTAATGTAGGAAAAAATCTTACGCTAACTAGGGAGCTAATATACCTAGCCGTGGATGTGGCGCCTGTGGTAGATTAAAAAAACAACCCACTCAATTTCTCGACAATACCACTAACCGATTTTAATTAAAAGTACCGTAATTTGTTTAACTAGCAGGTTGTTAAATAATACAATATTCATTTAAAAACAAAAACAAAACAACAAAATCCAATTGATTTTAGCAAGAAAGCCTGATGTTCAGGTTTCAAGGTGTTAGCCACATGCTAGCTTTGGCCCACTTAGCATTGAGACAATCTGTCCCAAAAACACAATCCATACTGTAGGCCTAATTCAGGCTGAGTATTTTTCCACTTTATGTCTGCATTTAATAATATAAAATTTTATAAATAAGGTCCAAAAAATACAGATAAAAATTTTCTAATCAAATAATGTTGGACTGAATGACGAGAAATTGAACAGAAAGGATGTGAAAACATTTAACACGATGTAGTTTAGTACGCTATTATAATTAAGCAAGAACTAATCACTTTCAGTCCTATCTCCTAAGGTTAAGGCAATGTATTAAAGGACAAGTCCGCTCATATTCAGAATTCAAACTTCTGAAAGTTCTTTAAATATAAAATCATTCCATACTGTTCAATAAATGATCTGTGTTTTTAATTCAGAGTAATTGGAGTAAGTGGGTGGACCCGTTCATCCGTTACAATTTGCATGTTTTCTAAACAAAAACTTCTGACATTTTGAATTGAAAAAGCTTCCTGGATGGAAGAAAAACATCTTCAAACTTTGAAAGAAAGTCCAGTGGATTATTTCTAACTTTCATTTTTTGGAATACTATATTTGGGTAAAAATGGCCGCTCCCAGACTCAGTGATCTTGATGAAAATTAGCTTTCATTTTTTTTTACTGATTATGAATTACCGAATCACTGAATTAGTTAAATCACCACAGACATATTGGTTTTGGGTATAAATAAGGATCCATTGATCGTTTCTTACACTAGAAACAATCTAGAGAGAAGTTAAACATTTCTTAAATTAAGTGAATTAAGTAAATTGTCTTATTCCATTGGCAAAGCGTCTCACCTTCTAAATTCAAGAAAAAAACACTTATTTTGAGGAAAAAAATGACTTCTTGAGATTTCATTATTTTGCAGTACACTGCAAAAACGATCTAGAAATAAGTCAACATTTCTTAAATTAAGTGTAATAAGTGTGTTGCTTATAATTTGCCAATGGAATGAGTATATTTACTCTTAAAATAAGATAATTAGATAGTATGTGCTTGAAATAAGACAATGCAATTGTGTTTTCTTCTTTTAAATGTAACTTCACTGCAAAAACGATCTAGAAATAAGTAAAAATGTCCTAAATTAATGAGATAGTTTGCCAATGGAATGAGTAATTTTACTCTTAAAATAAGATAAATAGATAATATGTACTTGAAACAACACAATGCAATTGTAGTTTCTTATTTTAAGTGTAAATTGTTATGTCTCCTTTACCTCCTCAATACGAGAACAAATGCACTTATTTTAAGAAAAAAATGACTTACCTAATTTAGATTTTTTCCAGTGTGTACTGACCGGACTTTTCCTTTAAAAAACTTGATGTTCCATATGTCATGTTTTATCCATTTTGCAATATTTCCTTTTTCAAAAAAGTGAAGAATGAGGTTTAGCTTCAACCCAAAGCTTTAGATGAAATATGTAACTTATGAAAACCGACAATGAGGGAAAATGAGGAGACTAGTGGTTCTGCTGGGCGTTGCTGCGTTGCATGGCTGATGGTGATCAACAGAGAGGGCATGGAAGTGCTCTGCCATTAATCTGTACAGAATATATTTACACCACTAGGGCTTGGTAAATGGCACTGGATGGGTCCAGGTGAAGGTTTTACTCCCACATAAAGACAATACAATCAACATGTTTACACTCAATAACAGGTTAGTTATACAAATGTAGCGTCAGCACTATGAAGGAGGGAGGACCACTTCAATAATCAGAATGAGATTAACAATAATTATATACTTTTTAGCTTCCTAATGCTGTTCTTGTCCCAACAGGCTTTTAAAAAAAGAGGATCCACAGAGTTGGAACAGAGTTATTACTTTTACATTCAGTCATATCGTCATTATATTACACTACAATAAATGTGCATTTCATAAAGTTAAACACAACAGCAGAGGTAAAGCTGAGTGAACGGGGCTCTAGGATGTTTCCTCTTTTACCAAACGCCTGTTTCTGTCCAAACAAAGACATCTGGGTTTATAGAAGGAGTCCAACCCTTGTAGACAAACGGTTTAGTTCCAGCGACCTGACCCTCCCCGCCCCATCTGCTCCTCTGTGACGTGTTATAAAACCGTAGGTGTTCATCAGTAGGAAATGAAAGAGGTTTGTCTGTTTTGCTTGTTCCCTGCCTCTCAGCGAGGCGAAGCTTATTCCACACCAAGGAATTGATGTCTGATAAATCTGCCGTCCATCATGTGAGACCCGGTCACATGATTCTACTTCTTCCCTTCACTGTCTGTGGAAAGAAAGAGACAAAACAAAGACCATTAGAGCAGTGGTGGTTCTAGATAAATGTACCAGGGGCCAGGAGGGGGCCAGCCAGGGGAGGAGCTAGATGTGGGGCCATTTTTCCCTCTAATACAGACGGTGGCAGCAGTAATACTCAAAAGTGAATTGTTCTGACATATGAAAAAATTTTAATTTTTCATATATCAACCTTTACTTGACAACAAAACCCTGTGGTTAATTATGCACACATCAATATATTAACATAAAAAATACAGAATTGATCAATCAGGATCAGAAATGATTGTTTCTTTTTCAAACTAGATTTTGTCTTAAGGGGTAAAGAGAAAATTATGTCTTTGCAAGTCATCTAAGGGCTCTTCAGTGAAATCATAGATAAAAAGGCCTGGGAGTTTGAGGGTTCTGCGCAGTATCTTAGCTGTTCCTAGGACTGCACTCTTCTGGACAGAGACCTCTGATGTTTTACCTGGAATCTGCTGTAGCCACTCTCCCAGTTTGGGGGTCACAGCCCCCAGTGCTCCAATTACCACTGGCACCACTGCTGCTCTTACTTTCCACATCTTTTCTAGCTCCTCCTTCAGCCCTTGGTATTTCTCAAGCTTCTCGTGTTCTTTCTTCTTGATGTTGCTGTCGCTTGGGATTGCCACATCTATCACTACTGCCTTCTTCTGCTGTTTGTCCATCAACACGATGTCTGGTTGGTTAGCCATCACCTGTTTGTCAGTCTGGATCTTGAAGTCCCATAGGATCTTAGCTCGGTCATTCTCAACTACCTTAGGAGGTGTCTTCCATTTTGACCTTGGGACTTCCAGCCCATACTCATGGCAGATGTTCCTGTACACCAGGGGTGCTCAAGTCCAGTCCTCAAGAGCTACTATCCTGCAACTTTTTGATGCACCCCACTTTTAACACACCTGAATCAAATGAGTGGCTCGTTACCTTTCCTCTGCTGGGCTAAATGATGGATTGAGCCGTTCGATTCTGGTGTGTTGGAGAAGAGATGCATCTAAAAGGTACAGGATGGTAGCTCTTGAGGACTGGACTTGAGCACCCCTGCTGTACACTATGACAGCAACCTGGTTGTGGCGTTCCATGTATGCACTTCCTGCCTGCATTTTACACCCTGCTGTTATATGCTGTATTGTTTCAGGGGCATCTTTGCACAGTCTGCACCGGGGGTCCTGCCTGGTGTGGTAGACCCTGGCCTCTATTGATCTTGTACTGAGTGCCTGTTCTTGTGCTGCCATGATTAGGGCCTCTGTGCTGTCCTTCAGTCCAGCCTTTTCCAGCCACTGGTAGGATTTTTTGATATCAGCCACTTCTTCTATTTGTCTGTGGTATACGCCGTGCAGCGGCTTGTCCCTCCATGATGGTGGTTCTTCTTCCTCTTTCTTGTCCTCACTTTCAGTTTTCTCCTGCCTGAGGTACTCACCAAGCCATTTTACTTTGGGGGCCATCTTCCTGATGTACTCCTGGATCTTAGTTGTTTCCCCCTTGACAGTGGTCTTGACACTCACTAGCCCTCGGCCTCCCTCGCTACGCTTGGTGTACAGTCTCAGGGTGCTGGATTTGGGGTGGAACCCTCCATTGTAAGGAGCTTTCTTGTCTTGATGTCAGTAGCCTCTATCTTCTCTTTTGGCCAGTTTATTATACCAGCGGGGTATCTGATGACTGGTAGGGCATATGTGTTGATGGCTTGGATCTTGCTTTTCCCATTCAGCTGACTTTTCAGGACCTGCCTTACTCTTTGTAGGTATTTAGCTGTGGCAGTCTTTCTTGCCATCTCCTCGTGGTTTCCGTTAGCCTGTGGCACCCCAAGGTATTTGTAGCTGTCCTGAACATCTGTTATGTGGCCTTCTGGTAGTTCAACCCCCTCGGTTCTGATCATCTTCCCTCTGTTTGAGACCATGCGACCGCACTTGTCCAGTCCGAATGACATCCCAATGTCGTTGCTGTAGATCCTGGTAGTGTGGATCAGTGAGTCGATGTCTCGCTCACTCCTGGCATACAGCTTGATGTCATCCATGTAGAGGAGGTGACTGATGATTGTTCCGCTTCGGAATTGGTATCCGTAGCCAGTCTTTGTGATGATCTGGCTGAGGGGGCTAAGGCCTATGCAGAACAGGAGTGGGGATAGTGCATCACCCTGGTATATGCCGCACTTGATGGTGACTTGTGCTATTGGCTTTGCATTGCATACTTGTCTTCCACAGCTTCATTGAGTTCTTGATGAAGGCTATTAGAGTCCTGTTGATCTTGTACATTTCCAGGCTTTCCAGTATCCATGTATGTGGCATTGAGTCATAGGCTTTCTTATAGTCAATACAGGCAGTGCACAGATTTGTCTGCCTGGTCTTACAGTCTCGGGTGACTGCTCTATCCACTAGTAGCTGGTGCTTGGCTCCTCTGCCTATTCCCTTCTGGGAAGGGTGCATGTATTGAGCCATGTGCCTATTCATCTTAGCCGCTATGATGCCTGACAGGAGCTTCCATGTTGTGCATAGTTATTGGCCGGTAATTGGATGGGGTTGTTCCCTTCTGGGGATCCTTCATGATCAGGATTGTCCGTCCTTGGGTTAACCATTCTGGGTGGGTCCCATCCATCAGCAGTTGGTTCATTTGTCCTGCGAGGCATGCATGAAGTGCGGTTAGTTTTTTCAGCCAGTAGGTGTGGATCATGTCAGGGCCTATTGCTGTCCAGCTCTTCATACCTGCCGCTCTTTCTTGGACATCTGCCGTTGTAATGGTTACTGGTTCCCTAGCAACTGACGCGGACCTTGTTAACCCGGGCGACGTCCGAGCCGGTATGGCTCTTGTATTTGCGGTTTCACTCATGCCTGAGGTAGGCCACTAAGCACAAAGGACCTTACCTAAGGGTCCACCTGGATGTCCGTACTGGGAATCGAACCCACAGTCACCTGTACCGGAGTCGTCGGTGTTACCTACTGACATAGTACGTATGTATGTATGTATGTATGTATGTATGTATGTATGTATGTATGTATGTATAAATATATATATATGTATATATACATATATATATATATATATATACATATATATATACATGTATATATACGTATTTATATATATATATATATATATATATATATATATATATATATATATATATATATATATATATATATATATATATATATATATATATAATTTTTTTTTTTTTCTGTTGAAAATGATGTAATTACTTTGACTTTGACTTTTTACATACCTGAGTTGCCCCCAGTGATAACATTTCATTAATGGAAGAGCAGAAGGTGATTAAAACAAGAGAGCTAGTCTCTAAAACAGACATGGCTAGGGCTGAATGCTAACATGTTTGTTAGCTGGCAGAATTCAGTCAGAATTATGACAGATTAAAGTCAAATTTTTTACACTGAAATAAAATGTAAAAATCAGCTAACTTTTTTTATTTTTTCAGTTGCCCTGATCCTCTTCCATAAGAAGTGTTTGCTTTCTGCAATGCCTGTTTTTGTATGTTTTTTTTTTATAAATGATGATCCTGTTTTCAGTTTGTTTTTTTATTTTATAAAAAAAAGAAGCTAATTAATCAATTTTACTGCCTTCTAAATAAGAACACATTGAATTTAATATTTTTTTTTCTTGTTCTGGATTTGATGTTTCCTCCTACCTGCTGAGGAGTGTCCTGACACCTGCTGACTGGAGACCAGCGACCTGGAGCTCAGACCTTCAGGACACAGGAGAAAACAATCAGCTACAAAAAGTTTCTACAGGAAAATACCTGATATAAAACCTGTTAAGAACAAACAGCCTTTATTCCTTTAATCAAGACGTTCCTGTAAAGAGTGGTTGTTTTTTCCAGAGTGTGCTTTTAATTCTAATATCCATGTCACCTGGGGAAAAATGTGAAGTTTACATTGATTTCATAAACATTATGAGCTAATTCAGAGCATTGAAAAAAGGTTCATGTGCCGACAGATAAACATCGAAACAAATCGCTTCTTGTTAAAGGAAAAGTTCGCTAATATTTATAAATCAAGCTTCTGAAAGTTCTTTAATTATTCCATCCTGTTCAATAAATGATCAGTGTTTTTAATTCAGAGTAATTTTCATGTGAATGTGTAACGTCACGGTGCGGTATCGGCTGTTGATCAAGTCCCAGTGCTGTATCTGGTGTTTGTCACAACGCGCTATTATCCAAGTCATCTTGAAAACATTCTTCTTCCAAATGTTGGCTACATATTACGGGTTTTTCCCCGATGTATTCCAGCATCCAGCTGCCATGCACGTGGGCATTGTCAGTTTCACTATAGCTCTGGTGAATTTCAATGGTGAAGTCCTCTGGAAATCTTCAATAATTGTTGTTGATTGCAGATGTGTCTAGTAGTTCCCATTGATTTAGCTTGGAAAGTGGGGAGAATGGCGCTAGGCTTACCGCACCGTGACGTCACTGCCGGAAGATGGCAGGAGGGAGGGGCTACTATATTTGGACAAAAATGGCCGCTCCCAGACTCAGTGATCACAGCAAAAATTATTATTATTATTTTTTTTAAGGATTTACCTCTCCAAACCCACCGGGTCTCTGATGACCTGTTTTAAAGCGTTTACATGTAATAACTCAGAATGCAGGAAAATTACAGAGTTTATATTATGGACACAGTGAGCACCAAAGCACAATTAAACAGACATAGCAGCAGGTCAAAATGTAAACATGACAAAGAGCCACAACAAGCAAGCATGTCTTTATTACTGCTGCTCAAAAAAGATCTATTATTTTCAAGAATTAAAAAAAAAACTTGACTTTGTCATGTTTGAACTGATGCAGCTTGGGCTGTGTTTTACTCACCCACTTTTCATGTATATATTCAGAAACTAGGAGGTGTTAGCTTTTAAATAATGTGTCACACATGTAATTTGGGCTTAAAGTTCCTACGTTATTTGCTTTTCCATTTGGGTATGCAAAATAGGCAAAATCTTTCTAAAACGAGGTGGGTGTTAAGAGGCTAAAGCATCGCAAACGTATTATTTTTATGTATAAATACTGATTCATTGATTATTCCTTGCTGACCAGACTTCCTTTAAAGAATAACTTCAAGAAAAACACGCTATCAATGGGATCCTGATGCATTTGTTTTAAATGTTGTAGAAAATGTTGTAAGAGATACGTACCATCCTTTTCCCCCAAACCTGACGGTTAACTTACCTGGACCTTACACTGTATTTTCATTACTTTACAAAACATTAAGAGAAAAGCCTCTGAGGGGCCAAAGAGCAACCTGTAATTTTCTTACAAGTAACATGGAAGTCCTGGGAAATAGGTAGTATGTTCTAGAAACTCATCAGAGGGAAACTGACGTGCAAAATTTGGAGATCAGTCTGTAATGTGCATGAATGTAACATCTAAATAAACATCGAGTTAAGTTGTGAGACCAAGGAAACCTTCCAGAAGAGCCTGCAGGTTCCAGGAATAATCTCTGTTATGGAAGCGTAATCTGTAGCTTCTAGAACAGGGTTCCCAAAACTTCAAGCCCCCACAGTAACGGTGCAAGTGACTATAAACGTATATAAAGTGCGCACGCACTATAGGCGTATCCAAACACAAGCATATTGACAACACAAAATAACACAACAGCCATAACATTATTCTACAGTAATTTATACATTACTTTAATTTGAACTTAAATTCTAATGGGAATCATATTTAAATGTCAAATGTGGCTTAAACATGTATATAAAAGTATATACATATTATATACACAGATAAAAATAAAAATAGATATAAACAGGAATCTGAAACCCAGGTCAAATCTAAATAGTTCTCAAACTCTGATATCCTGACAGAGGAACTGTCCCAGTAGACATCAGTTCTGACGTGCAACAGGCAGCTAATATTAGGGTGCAATAAACAATGATTGTGAAAACTGTCGTGACCCCGACCCCCACTTTGGGAACCCTTGTTCTGGTACAGTGAGCTTAAAGCCTGGCTAAATAAAAGACTTTGTGAAAAGGTAACCTGTAAGGGGTTACCGCAGGCAGGGCAGGTGAGGCGCTAGAGCAGGAGCTCCAACCGACAACCCGCCGGTTACAGACGTACCCCGACCTGCGGAGCCACCGTCTCCAGAGCGAGTCTAGATAATTATCCTGTAAAGTGGGGAGAAATCATACGCAGGTTTCAGGAAGGAAAGCTGTAAGTGGTTAGTTCAGGGACAGGAAGGCGTCGCTGGAGGGAAAGTAACGATTCCATAAATAACCTGTAAGTAGTGGAGAGTAAACAGAGCGCATTGCGATTCCAGAAAAGTAAAAAAAATGAATCCACTGGACTTTGTTTCCAAGTTTGAAGATGTTTCTCTTCCATCCAGGAAGATTTTTCATTTCAAAATGTCAGAAATAGCGTTTAGTTCCTGGTTTTATTCAGCAGCCCAACAAAGCCGGGTTTTAGTTTAGAAAACATGCAGATAGAAACGGATGAACGGGTCCCCCCCTTTGGAATAGGGGTCGTTTGGCTTCTTTGTTAGCCTGCAATGCCCCATACCTGTCTATGTCTCTGAAAGGTAACCTGACTCCGCCAGATGGATTTGCTCCGCATATCCATCTGGAAACCTTCCGTTGAAGTACTTTTTGGGAAGGGGCGAAAATACTGTTAGCTGATTGGCCTATGTTGGTGATAGACGGGCCAAATAAACCAATCAGATCAACGAAGCATATGACGTACTAACAGAGCGACGACGAAAACACAACCACAAGCCAGGCTACTCTTGCCGAAACCAGTCGGGAGAAGAGCAAAAACATCTTTTCCTCTGAGAAAAGCCTCCAGAGCAGTGTTTTGCTCTTCTTTCAGTGAAGAAATACTCTGTAATTCCCATAAAACTTGCTCGATAGCCACGCTAACGCTAGTTTCATCGGCTGAAGCCGCCATGTTCTTTAGACTGAACTGTCGCGCTTCTCGTTGCGTCACACCTCAACCCGCCTCAAAGCCAACGCTGATTGGACGTTCGTTTGATGAACGGCTCCAAATTTTCTTCAACGTAGAGTCTCCAGACTGATTAGTGAGTGAAACCTTGAAAGCTCGCGAGATCAGGATGGTCTCACGAGGCTATCTGAAAGGGGGGTCGTTAGAGGGAATTGTTGGCCTGGCTGAACAGGCGAGGTCTTCTGTTCTCCTGTAAAGGGGTTGGGAATGTGATGATAGCGGGAAGGAATCAACTCTATCGCTGCATTGTAAAACCTGTTTAGGTTGGTTCTTCCTTCTTAACATAGGCTACGTTTACATGGACACAACTAATCGGATTGAAGGCCTGATCAGATCAAAAATGTTTCATGTAAACATGTCAGACTGAAGATTCTAATCCGATTCGGTCCGATCGGATCTAAATTTAATTCCGAATGAGAGAGGTGGTTTTTGCCGATCGCCATTCCGATTGGCGTCCATGTAAACACCCATTCGGATCTTAAGAGTAAAATAATCTTCACTGCGCAT